>NC_091016.1:25407996-25707996 GCF_041296385.1 Aphelocoma coerulescens
TATTAATTTGGTAAAACTGTTTGCTCTCATGGTGTCAGCTGTGGAGAGCATATGCTAGGAGATGCTTGTGTTCAAAATCAGGTTGCATAGTTAATCATTCTACGAAATAGACTTATCACTTCATAAACTCTAGGAAAGACTGTTTTCTTTTCCAAACATTTAAATTACTGAGCCGTTTTATACATTAAAACCCAATTATGACTTGCATGGTATTTCAAAGAGTTTTCAAAGCTATTTCTTCTAGGAACTGCATAGTCTGAGGCTTTAGCACTGAGTGGATCATATTTTCAACTGTATCAACTGTGGAGTTTTTTTCTACCACAATAGTGTTTTGAGAATGTTCATTACCAGGCTAATCAGTACAAATCCCAAGCAGCCAGTTCCAGAATATGCTGCATGTTCCCTAAAACTAGCAAACTAAAATCCCAGTGTGGCCATTGAGCACCAGGATATAGATTAAAAATACTTTATTTCCTTTTTCTAAGATGATAATGACCAGGTTAAAGTAAAGGTTTATTCTGCCACCTCTTTTCTGCCACATTATGCAGACTATGTGCAAAACACATTGAGAGAGAAATAAAAATCAAGATATGTTGCAGGATTTTAGGGGATGAGATTCACCTGCTACTGATCAGAGATACTTGTTTTAAACACCACCTTGTTTCTTGGGGCCAGCTTAGTGCTTGAGCTAAGTGTCAGTTTAATAAAAACCCCAAAGAGTCCAGAACTCCAGAATAATCTTTCATCTTACCCATTTGGGTGCTGGTTTATCAGTAGAGAAGTGTATGTGGATCACATCACACTAATTTGGTCAGGAAATGACCGGTGTGGTTGTGTATAGTGCAGTAGCCAGGGAGGGGTGTGTTATAAATATGAAGACATAAAAAATGCACGTGACACTGGCACCACGATGAGAACACTTACCAAAGGTACCCAGTCCTGAGTATAGAAAGTTATTACCAGAGCTTTTGGGAATTAATAGGATGGTGTTTGGTAAATGCTGTATTCACAAATCAAGGCTTAGCTACCACGGATATCAGGGCAAACGAGGTTTGTAAGATGAAGTATTCCTACTTTAAGGGCTAAATAAGAGAGAGAGTAAGTTTTCAAAACCAGAAGCTGCTTTATGGACTTTTTATTTAAAGACTTTTATGGACCCAGGATCGCCATATAGGAAACAGCAAAGCTGTTTGCTTTAACAAAGAGATACAGAAGGGGACTAGGTGGTTCCTCACCCCACTTGTTCTGTATGTTAAGCAGAGCTGAAGTTGAGATGAGAGCCTGGTGCTTCTCTTCATGATGAGAATGTATGAATGAAAGGTTGCAAAGATACTAGAATTTACTAAGTCAAGTCATACTTGTCAATAACTTCTCTTGCTAGATATTTAAAGTTCAAGTGCTTGTTTGCTTTAGTTAAGTGCTCTGAAGTGCTTTTAAAAGTGTTGGCCCATTTATATAAACAAATTGTGAAACTCTATTGATAGTCTTCCCAGTCAGAGTGTGTTACCCAATATTTGAGTATCCTTCCTTGAGCCCCAAAAAGATTTGCACTAGCAACTTCTAACACACATGAGGCCTTGTTAATGGAACATTGTGTTATTTTATCATAGACGTTGCCAGAAATGCAGTTTCTTGGTTGCACACAACCATGAGGAGAAAATAAGAGGGGAGTCAGTAGCTCAGAAACTTACTTATCCAGAATTTAAGTGTGACTTGAGAAGAAGAATAAGCTGGCCTGATTTCCTCTTGGAACATTTGCAGTAGGGAATTAATATTTACATCTCTCCCACAGTTTTTTCCCCTCTTGCTCAGCTATGCTAACTCAGGAATCTCTTTTAGTGCTTGGAGTCAGGCAACCAAATTTGAACACTTTCTCAAGCCATGGGAAAATCCTGTTTGCACACATATGGCCACTCACAGAAAGAAGGGAAGCTACCAACACTTAGTGAAGGTGAAGTCTGGGATGGTGTTCAAGTGCTTCCCCCCAGTGATCCCCTACCAGGTAGTGTTGTAGTGCTTCCTTACTAGTTTTTCTCATCATAACATTGCTCTTCTGGAGTGATGTCCTTTAACCTAATGATATTGTTTGATACTGAAAGCCTAAGAATGTCATAAGATTGTATATTGAAAGTTAGCCTTTTTCTGTGGATAAAGAAACACGCATTATTTGGAGGGATCACTGGAGAGACCTTGTCCAGTAAGATCAGGGCAGTTATCTCCAGGAGAAGTAAACTGAATGCCATCAGCAACTATCCCCCAAAATGCAACATAGTGTGAACAATAGGGATGTAGCTGAGTGCTATCTTAAAAGTAAAACTGCATCCTTCTTTAAAAAAATAAAAAGCAGCTTGTCCTAATAATTTTAATCTGCATGTGTAGTCTTTTTACCTACCTTATGTACTATTGGCGAGATTCAGGGGGTGTCATAAGCAGGTGAATTTAGAGCTGTTGCTAATTTAAACCATTTAATAGAACACAAGTTTGAGATATCTTACAAATCAGTGAATGTGGCATAGTTTGAAGATTGCTTTTGTCAAGTTTGATTAGCTCAAAGAGAAACCTTTTCTAAATATTGGTTGAGAGATTAATCAGACAATGTAAGACCTTGAATTATTCCTCATCACAGGAAAACAACATAATGTATTATCTCATTTAAAGACTGGGAAAATGGAACTTTTGAGGATTTGAAATTTGTGTTTTAAGGATTCTACCCAAGGCAAAACTTTCAGGCTGTTCTTTTTTTAAACTGACTTGTAATTTTTCCATATTATACTTCACTTTCTACAGCGTATTCCCTTATTACAAGCTGATAGTACCAACATCATTACATTGAAGGATGCTCTCATTATTGACTCCATTCTCAATTAATTATAAGTTTGTCATGTTTTAATGAGTAGGATTAAACTTTCATATTCCAAATATATGTCTTGCATTGCTTGCTTAGAAGCTTTCTAAAGAATGTGGCTGATCGACTTCTCTGAATCTGTACAAGGAAACAAAATATTCTTTGTGCACATTAAAAAGTGTTTACTGTATTTACAAACACTTGCAGAAGAGATTGATTAGCTCTCTGCTTTGGAACAAAGTATAGAATTTGAGCAAAAGCTTTGCTGCACTTTTCTAGCGTTCCCTGTCACAAACTGTTGTTGTCTTCACTGAAATAGAAACTCGTATAAATCTCTCTTATGTCCTGTAAAATAAAGGATGGCAAAAGGGAGAGTAGCACTGATGTATTTCAGGCATACCCTAATTTTCACTGGGTGATCTGTATTCCTATTCAATAAATCCCAGCTTCCTTCTGTGGCCTTTTTTTGCTCTCCCCCCAAAATGAGATGGTACTTCATACTTTTACTTAATTGCCCCGTCTTTTAAAAGCGTGGTACATTTGCATCAAAGCTGCTGCCACCTGTGCCTTTCAGATTCGGTCCAGTGCAGCTCTGCAGGGTGTCTATCAGGCTTTCTCTCTTAAGTTCAGTGTGCATTATTAGATCCTGTTCTGTTAACACAGATCCTGGTCGTATTTTCTAGCAGAAGTTTTATGTTCATTTGTCTTTTATTTCCTTGTACAGCTTCACACTTTTCTCACTAGTACAGATCAAATAATTTCTAAGAGTGCTTATTCTTTTTCTTATGTGCCTGCAAAACATACACACAGGGTGGATGTATTCTAGCCCTGTTGTGGGACCAATTCTGCTGATTTCAGTATGCTTAGGGGTTTTTTTCCCCCTGGTCTAACAATAATAAGTAGATACCTGTAAACAATAGGCACCAGTAAGTTTGGACTCTGTGTCAGTGTAGATGGGTGTCATAGCAAGGGCAGGTAAGCACGTTCCTTAACAAAAAGAAAATCTTTCATTAAATATGTTTTTACATTGCTTGTTTAGCCTGTATTGAATGAAAAGTAACCTTGCAATGTGAATAGCAATGTCAACTGATATCACAGTCCGGTTAATAACACACGAGCTTGATTTCTAGGAGGTTGGAGCAGCATGTCCCACACCAGGTAGGAACCCAAAGTCCTGGTAAATGCTCGGCAGCAATCTACACCCCAGGCCATTTCTCATGAGACCTGTTACTACAAATAGCCTGTGGCTACATTTGGGTATTCAGGTTTCGACAGGATGTGGCTGCTCTTTCTCACTTACCAGATGGCTTTTCATGTACCATCACCTGTCCTGGTGCTCCTTCGCCTCACTAACAGAGTTGTGACAAGAACTGTCATGATGGTTGTGAAAGCTGCTTTCTGCATGTGGCCATCATAATTATCACATGTGGGCACCTTTATTTAGCAAGTCCACACATACATTACTGGTGCAAATGTCTTATGTTTGGGTACGTTCATTTTATATCTTCATTATATATCACTAATAAAATGGATGTGTGGTGTTGATATCTCACAGCCTAATCAGAGAGAGCCTAATTTAACAAAAAACCTGCTTGATCTAAGGATCAGGCTTTGCATGTCTGCATGATAAGGGATGAATTTCTTCATACCCCTGTTTGGAGGAACATCTATAGCTCAGTTGTGCCTTTGCACTGGTTGAAAGTAATTTAGTAATCTCAAGCATGGCAATGGAAGTTTTATACTCCACCTCCCCGTCTCCCATCCTCAAGCACATTTTGTACATGTACCATCCTTATCATCAGCATCTGTCTTTTGAGTGATGACTTGCTTGTTTCTAGGTCTCTGTCCCTTTATACAATACCAGATCTAAAATTACATCTGTCTAGAGAGAAAGGCATGATCTCAAAGAATTAGTACTGACCTCAAAATTTTATTGCCAGTAACTACATGTGATATTGGTTTAAATTAACCAGTAATTATTCAGAATCATGTAGGAAAGAGTTAAAAATATTAAACAAAAAAAATCCCTTTTCCAGGCAACTGGACCCCTTCCTTTCAACACAGCTGTTGCAGGAGGTTTCAATGGTATGAATAAATGTATTTCTTTTAACACTTTTGTTGTTTAAAATGCTATTGTTTCATCTGAGGTGTGAGGAGATGTGCTAACCTTGTCAATGTGGGTGCAGTAGAGCAGAAATGATAACTGTATATACTTTTTTTTTTTACAAAAATACAGAGAGTGTGTGTGTGAGAGAGAGGGAGAGACAACTTATTTAAATCCTGAATACAGTCAGACCTCATATGCATTGTTAAAAAAAAGCCCTAAAGAATTGCATATGGATTAGGGGGATGAATATTCTATTATTTCAGTCTGTTCTGCTGATCTTCTTATTGTGACTTTGCGCTTCAGAAATCTGCCAGGAATTTGGCTTTGCTGTACTAGACAGTAATTTTAAATGTGTATCAAGCACTTGATAGTGTATGATTTGCGTGCTGTTGCATTCCCATTCCCTAAATTTTCCACCAATTTATTACTTTTTTCATACTGTTTTAATATTTCAGGATGATGAATATATACAGCATCATTAAAAGTAAATAAAAAATGCATGAAATTAAAAAATGGAATATTAGATGTTTCTTTGCTGTAATCCCTAGGTCCAATAGGAATGAAATGTCTCTGTTCTGTCAAGTAATCCCTAAACATGATTAGGGACCTTGTAGTTTCCACATAGCCCACATAATATTTGTATCATATAAGCCTATTTATGTAAGGTTTGAGTAAAAGTTGTTATTAGAAGACCTATAAACCTATTCTACAATTCAAAAAGATATGCTTGTCTCTTAATCTCTCTACTTTTATTATTTTGCTGGAGATGGCAATATGTCCTTAATTCATATTTCAGAATTCTGTTGCATCTTTTGGGTACTTCTATAGTGCGTTAACAATCCCAATGAAATGTATTTTTAAGACAGAGGACTGAGTTCAACAGTTCATCTACTCTTGCAGCTTCTCCTTAAATCCTCATTGGAAGGGATGTGCACCTCTTTCTAGGTCTCTCCTTTGACATCTGGGTTTAATCTGACCTGGGGGTCTGGAGATGGAGAGATCGTTTTTCTCATTTTGGGGAAGGGACGGTGGAAAGAGGGAGGGGATTCATTTTCTCTGTTTAAATCCTGTGATAATGCATTTTCAGTGATGGCAGTGCTTCCGGCAGCTCCATAGAAAGTTTTAGAGATCAGCTTTTGATTTGATGAGCCTATAGCAGAGTTTTATGGAGAAATGGCTAAAAAGAGGGAAAATGGGGAAAAGCCTTGAAAGACAAAAGACTCAGACAGGAGAGACGATGGCCATTGTCTCTGTTTCTTGTGACACAGTTGTGTTGCAGGTGTAACAGCCCAACACTTCCTGTTCCCTGGCTCATCTTCTTGCCTGGGCAGCAGAAATGCTCATCTTATGTGTTCTTAGGCTGAACTCATTTCTGTTCAGAGGTATTGCAGTTCCATGGTAGCACAAGGAAGATCAGGAAATAAATAAGAACAGTAACTTATATGCTTGTATGGTTTGAGGAGGCTTTCATGAAGAAAATATTTTCAAATGATAGCAGGGGTCACCTGTGGAAATTCTGTATTTCCCATAAGGAAATCTGAGATTATATTAACCTTGAGCTATCTACTGAAAAAAACTGCTGTGGAAATACACCTGTATTTCCTTCCACACTGCAGTGAAATTTACTTTTATTTCATTTTCGGCAGTTAGGGTGGCATTTGAGCAATAGCCCTATTCTTGTATTTATGAACTAAGAGGAGCAAAACTGCTCACTGCTGAGCCCAGGGATCCTCTTCCAGGAAAACTGAGATCAATAGCTGTTATCAAGTCTTCATTTATAGGGAGTGTTAAATGACCACAAAGTCCTGATGTTCATCAATTAAAAGGTCATGCTTAAAACCAGGCTATCTGCCCCCTGCCCCCCACCCCAAGCTACCATAGTCAGAAATTTTGATCTTTGATATCATTTTAAACAGTCACTTTCAGTTGTAACAATTCCTTTTTAGCTGGAGAGACTGTATTACAGTAGTACCAATAAGTTAGAGATAAATGATAGTTTCCCTCACCAACCTTCTCCTTCCTGCAAGTAGTGGAAGGTGGGAATGAGATGATGATACTTGAGGCTTGTTTTCTCATCCAAAGCAGGGATTTACAATTATTATTGCAGTTACTTTTGGGTTTTGGTAATCAGCAAAAAGGGAAGTGCACACCCCAACTAGAACAGAGCAACCCCTGAAAGCTGAGAAGAAAAGCCTTGCACGCAGATGTGTTTTTAGTTGCCTTTATTTCCTCAGTTTAAGTGGAAAAGAGGGATTTGGGAAAGCGGGAGCTTAATTTAACAAAATAATGTTATGCTTTCGATCCTTAAAATGAAGGAATTATTTGGATACTTAGCAGTATAATGTCTTTGAATAATGCTGGTACTTAAGTTAGAAAAAATGATATTGTCAGTGTGCTGTGTTTTCCTCTTATGATGTTTTTACCAATTTGGCATTTATGGGAAGCAATATCATTGTTGAGAAGTTTCCAAATTGCTTTTTATAGAAATCCGCAGAAATTAAATCTCCTCCTTGTTATGAAAATGAAGTGATGTCTTGAGACACTGGTATATTAGCACAAATCTGTAGAGACAATAAGCCAAATTCTGCTTGCAGTTATTGTGTGTCCACTTTTAATAGCTTCAGGAAGCTGTGTTAGGTACAGGCTGTTGCAGGGCATTGTAAATAAGCATATGTTTAACTACAGCATGTGAGCAGTAGTAAGAGGCAGTGTAACATCCTAGCCCTTCTCCCTGTCCCGTCGGACCATGTGGCTCCAAGACATATTGGAAGGAAACACACCAAATGGGTTGGAAGTGAGACCAGTTCAGGGGCAGTCCAGGCAAGCCACTATTTAGTGGGGATGCAGTGCAGAATTATTTTAACTCAGATGGGTCTTCATAGCTGAATTTAAACCACATGAAAGTGCTGTACGTGATGCGTTTAAATTCATTGACAGAATTAAGGCAGGACTAAGGCAAGTGCATGATTGATTTTCACAAATACAATCAAATCTAAGAGATGGAGGAATGCAAGATGGATCAAATTTTAAGACCTGATTTACCTACATCAGATATTTAATGGCATGCTTAATTTGATTGCTTCACCAAAAACTACTCACAGTAGTAAAGCCACTGACTAAATGTCTGTGTAATCAAGGGATCTGCATGCATCTACATCTTGATTTCCATGTACAAATAACCAGCAATTAATGGTTCAGAATGACTGCAGGGAATGGTTTAAGGTTCAAAATGGCAGCTTTAGGGTTTTGGGGGTCTTTTAGCATTATTTCACTATGTTTTTTAGTAGTATAGGCAGACTTGTGCAAGTCCATGCAAAGAGAAGTTTTTTTAACTTGGGTTGCAGAAGGCTCTTCATGGCTGTAGCTAGAAGCCATCTCTCTTCAGCAAGATTGAATGCTTTTTATAATGAGATTTAGGTTCTTAATATAAAACCCAACATACTAGCCGACTTCTGTGTAGCCTAACTGTCTCGTTATGTGGGTTTGTTAATAAAAAATCAGGAAAGATCTTTGAGTAGAGGGATGACAGCTGTTGAATGTGTTCTGTAGCAATCACGAGGCACTGTAAACTTTCTTCTTGGGATTTAACACGTTTCTGAGGGAAAAGTCAGCAGTCACTATTGGCACCCTTTTTATTTTTTCTTTTTTAATTTGTCTCATTGTAATGTGTATGAGGTACATTAGCATATCAGACCAAGAGTCTTGAAAATACTGATACATCCTCATTATTTTTACTGTAGTATTTCTATAGCAGTGAATAATCAATTACATTAAGTCTTTTTATTTCCCACAGCACCACTACAGCAATTGAAATTAAGGGTGTTCTGCTCACAGTCCCTTTCACCACTCATTCGAGTACGGGCAAACTTTGGCTGTTTTCTCACAGTAACCTTTGCAATGCAACAGATAAACATTATTTTTGTTTTAATGACTCCCAAATAATGTCATATTTAAATGAAATGCAGTTTGCCTCAGCAGGGTTCTTTGAATTTATGAGCATTTTTGTCCCATATCCTACAATAATGTGACAAATATTTGCATTTTTACTGTTTCCTTGAATACTTTTAAACACCCATTTTTAGGAGACTTCAGATTGCTTTTGAACATATTTGAACGCATTTTTAGCTATCACCAAGCTTAAAATAGGAACCCTTTTTTCAGCTTATCTTTATTAAACACCTGTAAAAATCAGTGGTATTTCTTTTTTCTTATAAAGCTTTCTTCCTTTAACAAATGCCAGAAATGCTGCACAGTTTGTTCCAGTATGGGCTTCTTTTCTTGGCGGTAATGGGCAGTAAATGGTCTGGTAATGTCTCTTCCATACACACAGACATTTGCCTGCCTGAATATCATAAACAGAAACGTAAAATTGTAATGAAATGCACCTGATCTTTAACTATAATCAATTAATATAAGAAATGTTAGGCAACTTTCAGAAAATATCCATAATTAAGTCATAGAAATTGATCATTCTGTACAAATGATCATGCTTACAATAAACCTCTAATCTAAAGAGTAGGTGGCCAGGCATGGCAAAGGCCAATTATTTACTTTTTCTTATTGAATATTCATTTTCCTTTTTATAAAACCATGGGTTTATTTGTCAGGGAAGGGATTTTTAGAGTGTGTTTGTTGTTTGGGGTGTGCTCAGACAGGTACTTTAGAAGAAATTCTATTATTCAGAATCTTTATAATGTAAGTGTGGAGTCAGCAGCTTTATCTTGATGTTCTTGGAGGCAGTTTCACAGAGTTCTTCATGTCTTGACTGAGTTAAGTTTTCTGGTTTCATGTGCTTTTTTTTTTTCCAAGAATGAAAATTGGCTGATTATTTTTAAAGCAATGTTTTCATGCGCTGAATCAAATTTTAAAAAATCAATCACATTAATTCACGGTCTCTATACAATCATACTAAGACGTCTCTAACATTCACAGAAGTCAGTGGAAAGGTTTCTGTATTGTTGTTCTCCTGCAAAAAGAACTTCTGTGTATGCTTTTTAATCAAAAAACCCAACCAAATACCCTGTACAGAATTTCGTAAGTGAAACCAAATAATTTAAAATAAGACTGTGGTTACTCACCAGTCTCCGTTTGAGCACTGTGCTAGATGTTGGTTAAAATTAGACATCCTTAATGGACTAGCTAGGGAAGGTAGGAGTGAAAATAAGAAAAAGGTGACAGAAGTAACTATGCTCGTAAATACAGAAGCACCGTGTTTGCTTTTGTGGCCTTTGATCAAGCCCAGGAGTTTGCTTTCAAAGGACATTGCAGGATGCTGGGGAAAGGAACAGCCACCCGGTGTAATTGGAAAGGGGGAAGGTCTGCAGCACGGCGGCTGCTGCTGCTCCTGCCTCTCTGATAAGATTGTAAGAGTTGCTAATATCAGTATTCAGTCTTGTAGCGTGTCAGGGCGCTTTCATGTGAACTGAAGTGAACTGTCTGTACGCGCTCCCTCCCGCGCTCCTTCCCAGCACTCCGTGCCGCATTGAAGTCAGGGGAGAGGAAAAAAAGATTTGAGGATTGCCCAATTTGTTCTGACATAAAGAGATGTTTAGCTCTGTGAAAGGTGGTGGAGGCAGAGTGCCTGACTGACATTTCAACAGGCTGTCTGCTGGGATTGCTCACTTCATGTCCCTTCATATTCCTGCTGTGTCCTGCGCGAGTGCTCTTGTCTAATCTTCACAGCGAGAGTACCAAGAGTCCCCTGGGCTTCAGTGCTCAATACCTTGTTAGACGGGGCGTACGATGCCACAGCTCCTTCTTTTGTACTCGCTTTTGCTCTAATGTTTCAGGCTTCTTTCAAGTCTAATTATTTTATTTTTTAAAGGGATTTGCTAAAATAACTGTGTGTATCTCGTAATCGCCTCGGTCTTCTTTTGGCAATGCTAGATTTGGGGGATACCAGGTAGAAACACGTGGAGGGGAAGATAATAAAAGACCCCAGTAAGTCAAAGCTTTAAGCATCATTCTGTGCTTTTGTTTTTAAATTAAGGTGCATTGACCTCCTTTGGCTGGTTTAGAAAACAGAAGAGAGAAAATACTCATTGAACAAGCAGTGGGAGGTATAACATGTTGATAATAAAGCTGAGACAGTGCCTGATCAGGAATGCTGAACTCCATACCAGGGGATGCAGGGAAGTTTAGTTGTTGAGGGTCTGTGTGCTTTTACAATTCTAAGCATGTTGTGATGCATTCTGGCCTGCCACATCCTGTTAGATCACATCAGGGCAGCCCATGGAGCCAAGTTACGCTAAGAACATGAATTAATGAGAGCTAATGCTCACCTCTTATTGCAGGAACATTTTCAGGTACCTTGTTACCCACAGTTCCTATCTGGATTCAATCCTCCTAAAGCAGAGGTGATATTAAAGATACATGCATTATGGTTTGTACAGATAGATACGTTATTTTTCATTAGCCTTCTCAAAATACATTAATTAATGGATGTAGTTTAATCCTTGCTAAGCCATTAAAATTATTCACATACTGCACTCATGGTCTTCCTTTACATCTTTTTAAAGGCACTTCTTTTCCTCAAGCATATTATTGCTGGTGACAAAAAGGGGAATGGTAACATACTCTTCGCTTCCTGCAGATCTGGGATCCCCATGCTATGATCCCAAAAAGACATTGCACAGATTCCATAACATACGGCTGCCACTGCTCAAGTTTCCCCTCAGTTTCGAGTTCTGATAAACATCTCTTAATCTCTTTCTCATCCAGAGGTGCCGTCGTGTGTCTCACCAGGCGAGAGATTTCTCATGCAAACTCCTATTCTCAGACATACTTTCCAAACTTTTGTGCATAAAGCTGCACCCTTGTTCCTTCCACAAGGGTAGAATGACCTAACAAGGACAGCTACAAAAAGCAGTGACCATGAGTAGCTGGATGGTTTCCCTTAGCCAGTGGCATATCTACTCTCACATTCTGTTTGCTGGGAATCAGCAACGACTTTTTTTCCTGCCATGGACTGAACAGGTGGATATTAAAACTCACTTCTCATCCTTTCTGTAGCACCTACAGCCCAGAAGAGCTGAACTTACATCAGTACACCATTGCAATCCAAGGGTGTTGAATAGGTGCTGCAGAGGTCTCGGCAGGGTCCTGGCTATTCAGAAGACAAAATTCCAGATCTCTGAAATTAGAATAACCAGGGAATTAGCTAGTGAGCTTTCTGCTGTAAGTACGGTCCAGGTGATATCAGAAAGTTTTAAAAAGAGGTTTGATGGATCTAAGGCACTCCAGAAAAGGCTCACACATAAATAAGGATCATTTAGAAAAGGGGATACCAAGGAGGCAGTGCCAGTTGTGCCCATCTTAGTTGGTCAGGTATCCCAAACTCCCGTGGGTCTCGGCAGGGTCCTGGCTATTCAGAAGACAAAATTCCAGATCTCTGAAATTAGAATAACCAGGGAATTAGCTAGTGAGCTTTCTGCTGTAAGTACGGTCCAGGTGATATCAGAAAGTTTTAAAAAGAGGTTTGATGGATCTAAGGCACTCCAGAAAAGGCTCACACATAAATAAGGATCATTTAGAAAAGGGGATACCAAGGAGGCAGTGCCAGTTGTGCCCATCTTAGTTGGTCAGGTATCCCAAACTCCCGTGGGTATTTCAGTGTGAAGAAGCCCACTGGCCAAATGTCTTCATTCTTCAGGCTGTAGTCCAACAGTTTGTGGTATATGTCTAATTTAAACGTGTGAGCAATTCAAGAGGTGTGGGGGGCAAGTTGTGTGTAGTGTTACATACATTTAGTGGTTTACTGCATTGAATGCTAAGCAAGAGCTGTTTGCTCCCAGTAGGAAGGAAGGCAGTGCATGGGAGATGTTCAGAGGTACAGACAGACAAATGCCTGTTGGTCTGTGTGTGCTTACAGGCTTGCTTCCTTCCTATTTGCTTTTGTGTGCACACACGTATCATTATGTAATATGTCACCTATATCATTAATTTAATTGTTTTATGAAACTTGCACTTGCCTCTGCAAGCTTAGCAGTAAAGCCCATGCTGTTAACTGAGGTTGGTTGTTTCCAAATAGCTGATTACAGAAGTTACCATCAATTTAACAGAAGTTGTGTTTATTTAAAAATTGACTTAAAAGACAGTAAATGACTTGATGACTCATTAAATCAATTTAAAAATTGACTTAAAGTGCAGTAAGTGACTCATTATGTTAAGCTATAGAAAGACACCCAATAAAAAAAAGAAAAAAAGAAACCTGGCAGGAAGTTGTAGCTTCGTATCCTGATTTATTTTTGTTCAGAATAAAATGGTCCAATTACCAAAAGTGGACACAAGGACATCTACCTGACTATCACAAAATTCTCAGGTACTAAAAGCACTGCCATTAAGGGAGGGGCCAAGGGTCACTGAAATAGTTCCCTGATTTTTATATCAATAAAGGTGGTTTACAATAATGCTTTGGCTGGGAGATATTTAGCTGCATACCAGGATACTATTAAGTTACTAATACTGAGTAACTGTTCTATATGTCTCTAGATTTGTTGAACATAATGTCTATATGTTAAACAGTTTTCTATGGTATTTAAAAATTGACATTTCAAAGAGTGTAATAGCATAATGGAATGTAAACTGAAAACAGGAATGAGTTAATTAGACTAATGATCCCTTGACTCCTTTATTAGCCAGCTCTTTAGAAATTGGGATTAGCTTTGTTTTCTCTGCTGAATAAAGACAGGAAGGATGATGTTGATTCTAGTAAATGACAGCACCAGAAGAAATTAGCGTTTTCCTGTTCGTTATAGGTTTCATCATGTGAGATAAAAATTTAGCCTTCCTCCATGCATACCTTATTTCATTACACTTTGAGTTTCACTTGGATTGAAAGAGAAATCAGGAGAATAATTTAGGAATGTCTACTGATTTCACATCATGATTTTAAGGGTAATCCACTCAATGTGATTTCTGGACTTGAAACTTGTAACTCTTTGTGCAAACCTGGAGTAGACTGGGTTTGAATTTAAATGAAGTCTTCAGAAAAGGCCAGTTTGACAACTTTTTGATCTAGGTTTTGAACACTTAATTTCTCCTCTCTGTAAGAGAGTGGTTTGCATGTCTCTCTTGCTTTTAAGGGCTACCAAGAAGCACAAGAATTATCTGTATAGGGGTTCAAACCAAGCATGCACAGAGAAACAAAATAGTTTTTACAACAAATAGGAGGATTCGTAAGTCAGCAGCTGTTAGCGAAACAACATCATTAAAACTTCTAGCCATTCCAGACCTTGCTCTCGGGACTCGCTCAGGCCAAGCAAAACCTTAAATAAAGTGCTGAATTATAGGCAGGAAGAAGAAAACCAGAATTTAAATTGGTAGGAATTAGCGATGATTCACTAAGCTAATTTCTGCCCTCCATTTCCCTTGTGTGATGGCGCGTGGAGCGGCGCTGGGATGAGGGAGGGCAGAGTGGGAGCTGCTGACAGCCAACTTTTAAGTTTGGATTCTTTCTGGTAGATCTTTATCCTGCAAAGTAATGAGCTCCTCAGCTTCCCCTGAAACCTATAGGTGTAGAGGGCACCCAGCGCCGTGCAGGATCAGATCTTTAACGATACAGAATACAGAATTCATCACACAAATGAGGCGACAGAGAGGAGGTGGCAGCAGCTGAGTTATGAAGCTTTTTGCTTACAGGCAGGGTTCGTTTGCTCTCCTGCACGCCCTTGTTAAGTGTTTTGTGAGCACCACGCTGAAGCAGAAGTAATAATGCCACTTGTTTATAGTTCAGCGTTTTCAGCTTTCTGGAGGGCGCTTTTGAAGAGGTGTGGCGGGGTGGCAGTCAGCACAGTCGGGTGTCACTGCTCCTCTCCTCCTTTATGGAAAGGAGCATCTGGGACCCATCACATGCCTGTTAGTTGCTCCCGAGGTGCTGCTCGGTGGCTCTTTGGTGTGAGGCTGGTGGGACGCTTGGTTCTGGCCTGCCCTGGGCAGGGGGTGCGGCCCGTGCGCCGCACGCGGCAGAGCTGGGCGCTGCTCGTGGTCCATCACTGCGCCTGACCTTGCGGCTCACTATTAATTGGAAGTAGCGGAATTAAAATTTTCCATTCTTTTGCATTGTCATGCCTCACGTTGATAAGCACAAAGAAATGTAAATAAAAAAGACCTATTTCACAACCCTAGCTACAACCTTTTTGTTTTATGACAAAAGACAGTTAATTAGCATACTAGCAGTAAGCAGCCTTCCCAAACTCGTGCTAATTATGTATTCTGTTGACCGTGACTCCAGTCATAAGGTAATTGGCTTGCAGCAACATGACATTTCAAATCATCTCTTGAAATTACATCAAAAAGCCAGCCTGTTTTGTTTTGATAGGGGAACAATCAATTTGATAAGTGGTAACACAGCTCATTGTTTCACATTAATTAGACTAATTGCAGCATGTTAGCCTCTGAAATAGACAGAACTTGGAGAAGACAAAGGCTGTGGCCTTTAGCATGCAGTGCATGTGGTGGTTCCACTTGCTTGCACATACTGTAGGCAGAAAACAGAGTTGTTAGGATTCAGCCTTGCGGGAGACTGGGTGTTAACAGTGGTTTGATGTGTTATGCTTAATCCACTGGCTTTCAATTATAAGATCCATGTTCAAAAAATCCCTGAGAGAGGAAGGGGGGAAGAAAAAAAGAGCCATTTCGATACTCATGGTGACAAAGTTTTTGGTCATCTTCTGTTTCATGTCTCCTGAAAGACAAAGCAGAAATCTGGCCACAGGATCTCTTCTATGTTGTGGCACTGAGGGATGTGACTTAGTGGTGGACTTGGTACTTGCTGGGTTCATGGTCAGACTTCATCTTCCAATCTAAATGACACGATGATTCTATGTTTATGGACTATAATATCCTTCTTTGAGAAGTCTTTACTTTTGTTCTTGCTTTTCCTGCCCATTCCCACTAATGCTTATTTCTTAGGATACCTCAGCTGGGCTATTTTTATTTTCACTTTTATATTTACTTAAGAATAATGTATGGGGGGAAAAAAGTAATGCGTAGTGGATGGATTACTGAAAACAGATAGCAGAGATACATAACCCACCCACGCATTTCTAATTTAGAGCATCTTTGCCTGCTGTTGAGATTACCAATTGTACCTAGCTCTCTGATGATTTTTATGATCAAGCTATGTCATCTGTAGATTGACATGACCAAATGAATTTTGCTTGTAACCTAATTGAAATGTAAACCAAAGTTTTAAGAGATGAAAATTTTAAGGGGTTATCTCAGTCCACAGGCTAGGCTAACTTCATTGCTGTTCACAGCTTGGTACAGTGCTTCTTGCACGTCAAACCCAACATCAGACCACTGGATATGTAAAAATGTGTTCTTTGACCAGTGCATTGCTAGTATGTTTGGTAAACAGGGTCATAGTCAGCAACTTTTCAAAGACTGAAAAGCATCAGACACTGGATTCCAAAACTGTGTGAATGCTGATAAAATCATATACATGAGACCAACTCTGCCTTTTATTCTGCAGTTCTGTAGTCCACCTGTACCATCAGAGAATTTTACCTTTTGTAATTACCTCCATTCAACAAAATATTTAATCACTTAAAAAAAAAGTCTATTAAAAACAAACAAAAAAGAGAGATTGGGGGACAATCCTTAATCATTGAATTGCTTACATGAAAGCTGTAATTCTTCAGTTGCTCTCCATGGAAGACAAGGTATTTCTTTTGAAGTGAGGTGAGGAAATTTTGGCAAGTCTGGATACAGACTTCACTTAGACATCTTTGCTTCTGTTACTCCCCCTCACACACATGCCCCAGTCATTGACTGGTTAGACAGTAAAACCTTTGGGGCAGAGATTTTGATAAATTTGCCTGTAGTCTGTCTTTGGAGAAGAGTAATTTCATTTAAATCAAAGACTTTGTTCTAACAGCTGAACATTCTATTTGTTCATGGAACTCTATTTTTATTAGTTTTGCTTATGCTTTATGTTGGCCCCTTAGCAAATGGTCATAAACTCTGTTTTAGATCCAGCTACCAGTGACTTCATATTACTGATTTATTTCTGTCATTTACCGGCAAGAATACATTTTTTTAAATGTATTCTAAGCATTTCATTCCTCTCCACTTCCTCCCATGCCTCCCTTTACTTTCCTTCTCCTTCAACATTTAAACCACCTTTCATTGAGATTAAAATGATGCCCAGATTAGCGGTGTAACTACCCTAATGTGCCGCTCATACTAAGAAGTCCTGGGCTTAATACAGGAGGTGAATTGGAAAGAAGCAGAAGATTGGAGCCTTTTAGCATTCAGTTTAAGTGCTGGTTCCACTTGCCTGAGCACAAGCTGGAGTCAGTGCTGTTAGGATGCAAGCCTGCACCCTCGCTGTCACTGCTGGTCCTTCTGTAGTCAGGTTCCTGCTTGGAGCAGAGCAAATCTTTGCTCAGTTAAGCGAGCGTCAGTCACTGGCAAGTTTGGCTGCCAGCCCAGCTTTGTTAGACTTTTCTATGGTGCACCTGAATGAGATATTGAGAAGACACGGCTACCTAAACAGAGCCTAGGAGCACTGGATGTATTAAAAAAAAAAAAAAAAAAAAAAAAAAAAAAATTAAATTGTCAAGGGGATGACAGAATAATTTTGAGAATATAACTTACACTTCCAGTGCTCGCCTGGGAGGTTTTCAATAAGGAACCTGCACTGCCTGCTCGGTGACACATCCTGTGTGATCTTGTTTAAATACCTTTCTCTGTTTTCTTGAAATCCAAGACTAGAAGGTATTGCTGACTTCTGACTGAGAAACAGGGGCATGGGCAAAACATAGCTTAGCAAGCTGAAACACATTGGTACCACCCTGCAAAGGTGCTGAGCTCGTTAAAAGGCACCAAATGGCTGCTTTGGGCTTTCATCAACAGTGGGCACTCAGCTACACGTAGGATTGTGCTTTTAAATTGCTTGGCTATTATCCAGTCAAAGTCAACAGGACCATCTTCAAATGGAAAAGGAACGGTGAGAAATAAAGTTGCAAAGTTTTGGGTTGTGTGAAGGCACAGGCAGTGGGTATTTTGCACAGCAAGTTGAGGAAAATCAGGGACAGGGTGAAAAGAGATAAAATAGGAATAGTTTTTAAATAGGAATTGCTGGCAGAGCTATTAATCACACAAGTCTTTGAGCTGTAAGGATTGCATGAGCGGAGCTAATACGAAGGAAGAGAGATACTTTGCCGATATCCTGAAATAGACTATTAAAAGCAACAAGGAAAATTAAAGGGAGATAATGTCTGAACAGATTAATGACATGTAATAACAATTTTAAAAACCCCAAATCTAGAGACAACTCCCAAATTTCTTCAAATATCCAAATCCCCATGTGCGACTGTTTTTTAGTATGGGACAGCCTTGTAATAATCAATTTTGCCAAGTTGCTGGTCTTGTTGTACAGTCTCAGCTCTGAGCTTTGACTCTGATCTCATTTACACTAGTCAAATAAATCAAACTTTCTGCTGTTTCTCTGGCTGTACACTGTAACAGTGACCAGAACGTGGACTCTGCTAGAGTCTGTGTGGTTTTCAGCACAAGATTTCACAGCACTTCTGAAGCAGGTTAGAAAAGGAAGAGAAAAAAGCGTTTGTCATTGCTGTCTAAGGTAGGCCACCACCTGCTCTTTGCAGATTGCCAAACTAAATGGGGACTTGATGCAGGTAGAGGCTTTTTGTCTGAAAAGAGGAATCAAGAATCTGTGAATATAAGACAGAGACTTGAGGTGTAACTTTTATTATCATATTTCTTGTCAAAATCTACATCATCATCTTTGAAATGATGGCATCATTGCAGTAGATTCAGGACAAACTGAACACAGGCTGAGGGCTTTGCACAGGAGATTAATCTTTTCCTTACATCGGATGATTTTTTTAAAAAAAGTCCTCTTCTTGCTATTTCTATGACCTTCCGCCCCTAATGTGCAGTTGTAGCTGTTTAATGAAAGAAAACAAACTTTAATTCTGTACTGACCTGGACTTGTGAAACAAGCAGGGTTTTCAGTGATGCTTTCATAAGCTATAAATCAGTGTAAAATTTAGCTCATATTACATTCTCATTGAAAATGGGTTATATGATAATTTATGTTGAGCTGATCATAACTAAGCACCTCATAGTAGTGTCCTTCAAAAAATTTTAATCAAGATTGTCTTTCTCTCTCCACCTCTCTTGGTGCAATTTCAAGAGGTGTATTTGCATGTCAATCCGCACGTGTCACTGGAGTTATTCCACTGAAGCAAGCACAACATCCCGGCTGCGTACGTGTTTTACAGCAGCATAATGTCAGGTGACTCTCTGCATTTATTTCTGATTTGTGCTAGTGGAAGAGTCAGACCCTTAATTCTCTTAAGCCCTGAAAACAGGGGTATTTCCAAGTGCCTGTCAGATCTGTTTTCCAAGCCTTCTTGTGCTTTGCAGTGACTGCAATGAACAATGTAGGGGGGGAAACTGTGGATCCTATGAAAATCACTGAGCTGGTCCAACCTTTTATTTTAAAATCGGTGTCAAAAAGTGTTTCTAAGTCTGTTTGACATTTGCTTTCAGATGCCTGTTTTCTCTTGAGGTTTTTTCTCTGTTTATTGTATGGCAAACAGCAAAGGGATTCCAGAGAGGTGTCTTGGGCAGCAAATACCTGGCAACTCCTCTCCAGGACCAAATTGCCAAAAGTTCTCTACATCAAGGACCATCTTATTTTACAGTATTTATGCAATCTTTAATATGGTGGGGTTGTACAGCGAGGACAGAGTTGCTCCATAATTGGTGATAATTAACAGTTTCCCACCTAAGTCTGTATAATCAAGACAAACAGGTTGGGGAGAGGTGTGTTGGTAAGAGTGGGTGTGTTGATTTCTCATGCAGGCTTTTTTCTTTTTCATAATTAAAGGCTTATGGTATGAAGTTACAAATGGGTGGACTCCTGGTAGAATCCTAGAAAGGATAAACAAGTTTTAAACAGATTTTGAATGGATATTGAAGACAAAGATTATGAGCTATGACCAGAGAAGTTTGGCTCAAGAAGCCCAGCAGAGCAGAGTTTTAGTTAGACTAAAGCGTTAAGCTTGCTACGTGCCAAGTTTGACAGCCAAGATCTAATTAGTTTTCATGCCATAGTGAAGCTTTGGATTTGAAGGTAGGAGACTTGGGATTTGTTGAGTAGCAACTGAAATGGAGGTAGGAAAACCAAGATACAGAAAATATAGTTGGACAATGGTAGCTGTAGCCGCAGCAGGTGAAGTGAGCTGGGGGAAGCTGGGATGGTGGAAATAGGGACGTTGGTTCTTTGGCAGACACTTTGCAACTTGCTCTGTATACAAAAGCAAGGAGATGCTGAGTATATTTGCCCCTAGAGCCTACAAAATCAGTAGTCCCTACCAGGCTTCATATTTTGTAAGTCTCATGAAATTAATGGAGATATTGCCACAAACCACTCTCTCCTCTCTCCCACCCTTTTGCTGCATATTGTCTTTTAATTTTGGGGTTTTTTTAACTTTTCCTTGCTGCCAGTAAACATTAAAAGTTCAGGCTGAGGTGTCTCCAAATTTCTTTTCCTTCCCACCAGTTGTTTCTGGCTGTATTCCAGAGAGGGAGAGAAGATGACAGGTTTTCATTGGTCACTTAATTGTGTATGTCCATTGGTTTTTATGACTTTCAAATTTATATTTTTGTGTGCTTAGGGGCTTTTGTGACAAGGTGCTAATGGGTTCCTGGCTGGGCAAGCACCTGTGTCAGAAAGTGTTTCATTGTGTCCCTTGCATTTCCACCTCTGACTGCTTTTATTAGCTTGCATATATACCTTTATTGCAGCCCCCGATCTACTTCTGTTTGTGGGGTTTTTTTGTGGATGTATAATCTGCATGTACAAAGGAAACTATTAGTCTTATATGGAAAATAAGCTTTTAATATAGAGAGAAAATGGAAGTTGGAAAATGAATTTGTAGATGTGCCTGAGAGACAAGAAAGCTAGGAGATACAGAAACAACTTGGACCACTGACTTGTCCAGGGGTTTTATCACATGGTCTGAGAAGTTCTGCAGTGTGGGCTGTGGATAGCTGGCAGGTATCCTGCTGCTGGAAGATCTCATTTCCCACTGTTAGGCTGCACGAAATGGTAGATAACAGTACCCTACCAGGTTTCCTAATAGAGTGCTTCCAAATGAGCACCTGCTGTAGCTGCTCCTGCCTAATGATTGTGAAAGTGAGGAGAAATGGCATCTGTGGCTTTAAAAGAGAAGCAAAGCACCCACAAGGCGATCTCTGCATTAGACTGCAATCTACATTAGGAAGAAGACCTTAAGTCCCCTCAGGATATTGTATTTAAACTTGTGCTCCAGTTGCAGTAATGCAAATTCTGCTTCTGTAAAGAAGATAAAGGCGAGCTATTATTTTTTGCTTATTTGGCTGATATTTCCTCAAATATAAGTTATTTATTGATGACCTGGTGCATTTTGGGAGATAAGGTCAGTTTCCCATCTTATTTATATGCAATAATTTAGCATTTTATTCCAGCCCAAATGTCGAAAAAATTTGTTGCAGAATTTGGCCATTTTAGCACTACAGCTAAATAAGTGACTAATATAGAGTATTCTGGCCCTTGTTCTAAGGAGTTGTCATCACCTCTTTTAATGGAAAATTATTATCCTTTTTTATCCTTCCTAGTTTGCTCTTGCACATGGTTTTGCCCTCTGCATTTCTCCAAAGGTAAAGACCTGCTGATCAGCTTCAGGGTGGGAGAAAAAAACAAGGTTTAGAGGGTTGGGGTTCCCTGAAAATAGAGTAGATTTAGAAATGTGTTTAGTCAACAGACCTTCTGAATAGAACAAAGACCTTAACTTCCAAATCTATAGGACATGACATGAACAATAAAGGATCTCTTGAGACCCACAGAATGTGTCCTGGCATAGGTCTCACAAATGGGTTTTGTATATTAGTTTATACAGTCATAACAGAGAGATGGCCAAGAATAGGGGAACAGGAAATATAAATGAGATTTTTATGACCCAAATGTGCATATGAAATGTAGGACAGACTGGATTCAAAATCAGTTCCGTATTGTGGGACCTGCCTTTGACACGGGAATTGCAGGTTTTTTCCATTGTGTTTCAAAGACAAAAGACTATATGATGCTACAAGAAAAAAAGATTATATTTAAGCCTCTACAAATTTAAATACATCTGTTGTTTTTCACTCCCTTTCTAGACAGATTAGCAAAAACTATACTGCATGTGTTTGTCCTTTCCAACTGATAGACATCTTAAAAGATTTTCTTTTAACTGATCTATAAACATCTTTCCTAAAAGGCAAATGCCCATTAAAAAACAAATGTGTCTGATTACTCCTGATCTGGTGATGATGTATGGAAGGTTTTCTTTTCTCTGTACAAGGAGGGAGAGAGATGATTTTTCTTGAAATTTTCTGTCTCTATGGTTTTTTGTAAATGCTACTTTATTGGTGGTTGGTTTTTAATTCAGCAGTGTATTATAAAAGCTTGTCCCCTTAGAAGCCTTCCATCTACCCCTGGCTAATAACAATGACAGTGCATTGGGAGTTCATTTAACACTGGGCTGGACTGCAAGCTGTGTCCTGCTCCTTTTGCTGGGAAAACAGCTGCCAAGATGCCTTTTGAGACTCTTTGGGCTGAATTCTTCTCCATCCCAGCCCTGCTGTACTTTGCAGCAACTTCAGGGCTACTCTCTGTTTGTAGATGAATATTCTTACATAATATCCACAAACCAAACAAATTACAGGAAGAAATGTGTTCTGGTGGTCTCTGTCCAACCCCCAGCAGGGTGCTGAAGGAAGCAAGGCAGCAGTTCTAAGTGAGATGGGTATTGGGGCTTGAAGCTTGCACCTTGAGTCCTCATAATCTGTTGTCCCCACAACCAAATTCACCTTCCAGATATGCTGCTGTGAGAATTTGAGTAATTCAATGTCATTAATTAAGTTATTCTAGAATTACTCCAGTGTAGCTGTGAACAAAATTAAGCCTCTAGTCTGTTCTGGGAAATTAGACAGATCTGTTTTTTTCTAAGTGGTTTCTAATACATTTCATTAGGAAATTATTTGATGAATGTCATCTAGTCTTTGGGGATTGGTACAGTATCTGGGGTTTGAACACCCTGACAATTTGTAGCCGGCCAAAAGGAATGAAAGGCTAATTTCTGCAGGGAGCACTTCAATATTTTTAATCTTTTTTTTTTCCCCAAAGTGTAGAATGCTCTGAAGGTGTCATAAATACATAAAATAGGAGATTCATTCCTAAGGACCTCAAAATGCTCCAGCTTATTTACCTAAATGAGCTTGGCTCAATTGGAGCGTGCTGCTAGTAACACCCAGGTTGTGGGTTCCCTATATGGGCCAGTCACTTAAGAGTTGGGCTTCATGGTCCTTGTGGGTCCCTTCCAATTCAGAATATTCTGTGACCTGTGATCTTAAAGCTTGTCCTTGTCATAGTATTAGTTTGTGTCTGTGTCAGTTGTAATTTTCACCAGTGAACAGTCTGCAAGCAAGAGGCAGAGATTCAATTATACTTTTCTTAAACTTCATAAAAAAATAAATCACCTAGGTGTTGTTCTGCCATGACTTCACAGTTTCTAAGGTCCCAGAAAAACTTTATGCTAAGGCTGATGCAATATTCTTGGCCAAAGAACAACTTATCTGAGTTCACTGGAAACCTGAAGGGAGGTGAATCCACCAAGGTCAATGGCACAATTATATAATTTTTGCCTTATGAATAAACAGATGTTCTATTTCATGAGTATTCACACCTATAGTATTGGACATTAGGTGAAGTATCCCAGCCTGCTGATGCATCTAAAAAAGGTTTGTTTTTAGAAAAAAAGCCAGGGACAACTTTTAAATTCTGTTGAATGCAGTCATTGACGTGGAAGATACATCACTTTTGTTGTTTTTCAATCCTATTTCACTCATGTTGGGAATAGAGAAGTAGACCAGGGTCTTGGTTAAAATTTCAAACTTCTTCTGTTTTATTTTTGGGGTTTTTTGTTTATTTGTCTTTGGTTTTAAATATTGGTGGGGTACTTTGGATTTGTGCAAGCACAAGTGAAATCTGACCCACTGGACTTCTGTTGCTTCCTTGAACCGGGACTTAAGTAAAGGATGTTGTTAACAATTTAAAATTCCTGTTATATTCAGGAAATAAAACAACTAGTCAGTCAAGAAGTGGACCTTGAATTGTGCTTGGGGCCATTTTTTTCAGATACTATTACTGCTTATTAATTCATTTTTTCTGCATCAAATTGATACGTCAGATTTTTCTGGTTTCTCCAGTTATTCTACATGACTCTGATGAAACAGAAGAACAACTGTGCCTGTTTTGCCTGGTTATATGCCTGTGTTTGTTTCTCTTACACTGTCAGAACAATGCTGAGCCACTGAAGTTTACCTGTAACTTCAGCATAGTGAATCCTTATTGCTTTGAACACATGAGCTCTTTCCTTGTCTTGGCTATTTCCCTTCCCTTATTACTTCTAAATCCTCTCTTCTGCCATTCTCTTCTCGTGCCTGTTTGTCTTTTCTTACACGTGTGTCAGATAAGTAGCTCTTCTTCCTTCACAAATACATACCTGACATTAAGTGTGTTAATATTTGCCTGCCAGAGAAATGAGAAGAGGGGTGGAAGAGGATCAGGATAGGCAAGAAACTTTCTGGATGAGCACATTTCTCAGTCTGTCTGTCCAGTCTTTGTCCTCCAGACTAAACTGTATTTACTATAATGTTGTTCATAACTTGTTGGCAGCACTGAGCAGCATTTCAGCTGCACACAGAAATGCACCTGCCTGGCCTCTTTGGCCGCTGCCTTCCAGTGACAGAGTAACAGTAAGAGAATAACAAGAGGTAAGTAAGTGGAGGATCCCTTGCCATGTATGATTTTTTTTTGTTTTATTTCTTTCTCTCAAGATGCAAATGTTAGCCTGACAGTGGTCAAAGAGAAATGTCAAAAAAGAAAATGGAAAAGTTGAGAGTATTTATTGTGCTGGTATGTCAATCCCTTATACGCCCTGTATAAAGCCAAAAGAGTTCAAGCCTATTACCTGATGCCTTTAAATTGTATTAATAAATGTCAGTAAAATCCAGGGCAGTTAGAGCCTAACTACACCTGTATGAATATCTTCAGCTATGTTTAAACCACTTCTAATAAGAAAAACCCCACCCTTTGCTTTTTTTATGGAGTTACTTTGCCTTCCTCTGTGCTTTTGGTCTTCAGTCTCTGTGGTTTTATCTGTAATCACCAATAGCACCTGGACAGTTCGGTGCAAGACCTTCAACTTAATGTTCACAGAGCTTCACCAAACTAGGTGGACACGCTATGGTTAATAAAAAGGTTTTCTTAGAGTTTAGTGAGGCTCAACAAGAAATGCAAACTGGGGAATGACCTTTTTTCTTTGCATTCCTTTGAAAAAGTAGGAAAAGTGAGAAAGAGAGTTTGTCCCACTGGAACCTTTTTGGAAGTATGTCAGGGAGCAGCAGAAGGAAAAAGAAAGTTGGAAGAAAAATATTAACATGATATTCTGGATTCCTCGATACAAGGCTTATGATAATTTAAAATATGTGTAATTGTTGAAGTCCCAGTGAAGTCTGTTTGCTCTTACAAAAGGACTTGCTGGAGAGACAGGCAGATTAAGGGACTGTGAATGGGACCCAAGAGTCACTCAGTTGTAAAATCAAGAACAAAGAGGAAAATTCCTCAGATTCATCTTCTGTTCTGACCCACTTTGTGTGTTGTTGCAAACAGATAGAGTGAAATAACTCTGAATGTGGTGTTTAAACCAATTTTCCTAAGGAGAAATGAGCCCAACTTAAAGCCGGCCATAGCTAAGTGAATTATTTCCTTTTTTTGACTATGACAGTTATCTTGAAATAGCTCTTTGATGAAATCCCCTCCTCTTTCAAGTCCTTGGAAAAACTCCTACGATGAGATTCATTTCATCTAAGTTTAGACATCTCTAGTGTAAACTTCTATATCCGAGCTCCACATCCTCGACTCTCTTTATAGCTGGTGGAGAGAAACAGGCCCTTCTAGGGTGCGATTCATCTCCTTTGTTTCAGAGGGCTACTTTAGAAGGGAGAAATTCAACACTTCCAGTACCTGCCTCTCTCTCTCTCAGCTTTAAAGAGATACTAAACTTTGGTGGCATCACACTCATCTAGTCAGAGGAAACCCACCTGTTGTGACTTAGGAGGGGAATTGGATACCCACATTTTTCACTTGGGAAGACATCACTGGCTGTATGTAGGAAAGGCTGAAGATTGCAGATTGGCAGTCCATTTTGGGTATGGTCTCAGCTGCTTTCACACCTCTACCTGTAATCTCAGCGTTCTGTTGTGTGAACATACACAGAACTGTAGAAAATCTGTTGGAGTTGTGTCAGGGTGTTCAAGCTTACTCTCAAAGGTACTGCTCTTGTGCACCTACACTGTCTTCATTCCTTTTCCTAAAACCACAACTAAATGCTGTGAAACAGTCAACTCAGTCATCACCCCAAAACATTCTGGGAAGTCTTTAAGAGTCCATTCAGAGGAATGCTAAAAGACAGTAAGTTAGTCTCATACCTCTTCACCTTTTGGACAAGTAGTCTTTCCATTCCTAGCTTAAGATAGTGATGAACCTAAGGAGAAATAGGCACAGACCATAATGCAAAGTGGAAGATGTAAGAAATCATCAATGCTACACGGAGATCAAGACTTAACACTGAAAGCATGCAAAGCAGCAGTCAGGAGGTAGCAGCTCTTCTGCTGAGCTTCATCACAGCATCTTGTGAAACAGATTTGATCACTTAAAGATGGAAAATAGTAGTTGAACTTTTTTGGGGGGGTTTTAAGTGAATCGAAGAGACATGGCTGGGGTAATACTGAAAGTGCTGTTTAAGCGCTTTCACTCTTGTGATTAGGATATCCTTTATTTAGGATATGTTGCTTAGCAAAGGCTGTCTGTGCAGGGATAGAATGAAATCAAGGTAAAAATCTCTTGTAATTTAAAATGGTCTGGTATGTTGTGACTTGCCGTTACATATGGTGAGGGAGTTGGTGACATAATTGCTTAATTCACTGCAATTTATTCACTGGATAGTGGGTATGTAGCAGAGCTCTTTGTTTCCTTGCAGCCCTTGCTGGCCAGGTGTCTGAGTAGAGGCTGATGTCTCTGCCATGGTGGTCACCTGGGCACTGAAGAGCTGAGATTAGAGCTGAAATTTACTACTTTGGTCAATGGGCCATCTCCTTGCTTTGGTGTACGTAATTCAGCATAGCTTGGCATGGCAGTTCTTATGTGATGACTGGCACTCTGGCCTGCTGGTTTCTTAGATAGTTTATTTTTCTGGCCATTAAGAAATGGAGGTGTGGACTTAAAGGAGCAGTTGTTGTATCTGAAGTGCATGCATGGAACCTTTCATGTCTGAAAGGACTTGATATGTGGGTGAGAAAGGAAATCAGAGCCTTGAGAAGGTTTTAACAAGACTGAGACTGTGGGAGGAAAGCAGGAGAGAAGTTAGGCTGGCAAATGATGAAGGAAGAAACAGCACTTAAGTTGTTTATAACTCCTTGGAACCTCAGGGGTGGATGGTTGTTCTGTCCATTTAAATCCAGAATAACATAATTGCTGCTCATGTCCTCATGTGTGAGCTGAATCGATGATGTGGTGTCTGATGTTTTGTCCCTTGGAAAAGGAATACTTCAGATGAGATTTCCTCTGGGTTTACAGTCACCCCTCACATTGTTTTGGTGGGATCCAAAAGAAACTTCACAAAATCTTTTGTGTGCTGGACAATAGCTTGTCTTATAAGAAAATAAGTGTCTTTCATACAGAGGAAAAAAGGGGAGGAAAAAACTATACCACTGCTACCACTCTCTCCTCATCCCCCCAAAAATAAACAAAAAAACTGCACCAACAAATGACAAACAAACCAAAAGAGGTTCATGTCTTCCATATGTTTGCAAGGGAGTAAAACAGTAAACTAGCTTCTTTTTTTTTTTTTTTTTTTTTTTCAGATTTGTATAATTAGTTGCCTTTTTGGGAATTCTTAACTGTAAAATATTTCAGCCTTGTTGAAATAGAAAATTGTGCTTAGCTGTTCTATATGAAGTGCTTTAGGATCTTCTTAAGATGAACTGTGTTACAGCACCTGAAGGCACTATGTTGTCAGTACCCTGTGTGGTACCGTTGTGTCCCTTCAGTTCTGTCAGTCTTCCTCTTTCTTTGCCCCCTTTTTCTCCTGGTGAAAACATCTACTTGTGGTTTTGCTTCAGTGGTGTTACTTGGCAGTTTATTTCCCATAATTAACACACCTGTATGTACCTGATCTAAAGGCAAGTGAAGATGAGGGAATGTTTTCCCTTCAGATCAGCGGATTTCAGATATGACCCTCAGCAGATGATTATCAAATGCTGAAATTCACATCTGAATAAAGGTGGGGGGGGGGGTGTCTGTAGAAATGCTTTCTTTAGCCTAAGGGATAGCAGTCAATACTGAAAGTGAGATGAAAACTGACTTTTTGCAGAACAGAGATTTCATTTTAACTAAGTATTTTTTCCCTTTATTCTTCTCTTCTCTGAAAAAATGTTAAATGCGTTGAGTCAGGGAGACATTCTGTGCTGCATTAGAATAGCCATCAACGTCAGTCGAGACCATTTGGATCATGTCACTTGTCCTAAAGTGTGTAGCTGTTTTTAAAGAAAGAACATGTCATGTTCTGTACAGGGATCTTTAATGCATGAAACTTGTTTGAAGCAATAATAAATCAAGTCCTTGCTGCTAAAACCAGTGTCTGGTTTTTCCCTCGTGACAATCTCTCTCCTTCCGTGTGTAAAAACTGAGACAATAGAAAGAACAATTCTGCACCCACAGGTATTGCAAATAACTATGATCACAACTAACTAAATACATAAATCTGGCAAAATAAGGAACTGAGTTATAATTGTCCTATGCATTTGCCACAATGTTTAATAATGTGCTCTTTTCGTACAGCCATCGTTATAGGAGGTTGCAAGCTGTGTAGAGATATTTTCATTATTCATGCTCTATTGAGTAGGCAGTTCTGCAGACATTTTTCTCACCTCTCCTAAAAAAGTGGAATAATTAAGAGCAAGCAGAGTGCTTGAGATGTGTTTGCCTATCATTTTCCACTCTTTTATGCAAGTATTAGTTCTATTAGATTCAAGCCAGTTACCAGTGATGTAAAGAAAAATTGGTCTTTTGCATTTTTTTCTCTTTATTAATTACTGTTTTTGACTGTGCATAGCCATAACTAATACAAGTAAAGGAAATGTAAATGCAAATCCATTTAAATTAATCTGGAGTAGTTAAGAATTGCAGGCTATTTTAGCAGCATGACTTAGTTTCAAAAGCACTATGAGAAGATGACAGAAATCTTAGGCCTGGCAAATGTTATTACTGCCTACAATGAACAGTAGTGTAATCATAATTACGAATGGGTGATGCAAGATCCCCACTTGGACTTCAGCAAGGGTTGAAGTTTAATCAGACAAAGGATTCAAGGGTTTGATTCTTTTTCACCTTGTAAAATTACTCGATCTTTCTTCCTCTACAGATTCACCACCTTTGTATTTGGGCAGTAAGTTTTGAGTATGAAAATGTATATTTTTTTCCTTTTATGGATAGACAACAAAATCCCCAAAACTCAAAGCAAAGTGGTGGGGAGAAGCAAAGTGGCAGCACTAAAGGCTGGCGGCCCTGTACTGCAATGGGAGTGGACTGAGTCCAGAAGTAGAGCCAGGCACCTCCCAAACTGGGTGATCTGTACTGGGATGCTCAGTAAGCACCATGTCAGTGCCCACTCACTCCTCCATGAGAAAATCAACTAAGGTGCCAAGTAGTGCCAGCTAAAATTATGTTTGCTTTTTAAATATTCCTGGGCTCCAGTCCACTGGGGACTGCAGAAGGATCAGAAGTGCATTTTTCATAGACCAGGATTTGAAAAGGAGGTTGTAATGACTATGAGTTATGTCAAGAAAAAGCTTGACTTCATCCAGTGACCTTGAGCTGAAAAACATTAGCCCATTATCAACACCTTGAAGCATGATGTCGCTTTGTATGGTTTTGCTTATGTAGATTGGTTTATTTATTTTTTTAATCTGGTGCAACATAGTAGAGGTAACCATTAGTTTGTTATAAACCCGAGTGCTCTCTTGACCTTTCTCCTTCCAGTCCGAGTGCAGTAGAAAACTGAGGTAGCAATGGCTTGTTTGTTGTTCCACTCACTGGGCTGCTGAGAACTTCCAGTTTCCAACAGCTCGGCTCCGAGAAGCAGGCTCGAGCGTGGAGGCACAACACGCGAACTGTTGTCATTTGTTGCCATGATGACAGTGTCAACTTAACTACAGCTGACAAACAGTTTTTAAATAGAACATTTCAGTTCATTATAGTATTCTCCATCTGGTTTTTTTCACCATCTGCATACATGCAAAACATCCAAGAAATGCTACCACAATGGTTTAGTTTACTTATCTAGCCACTAACATTAATTAGTTGTTGAGAGTGGTAGTTTAGGGAGCAAGTAAAATGATGGAATTCTCCCCTCAGTAAAGGAAACTATTTTATTTATTCAACAAAAGATGCCCAGTAGACTTGTTTCCACATTTAGAGAGTGATTTTCCAATTGATTTTTTTGAGCATCAGTCTATATTGTTGGGGATTTCTTTTGCTACTTTGTTACCTCTTGCTTTTGCCACATTTTGCTTCCTTCCGAAAAGCATCTGCCACCTCTATTTCCAGTGTGGAACTGGTAACAGAAGGCAAGCACCATTTCATAATTAAATCAGGCTGCTGGGGTCAAATTTAGAGACTTTTATTCATGGCTTTGCCACTGGCCCACTCTGTGACCTTGAGCAAGTTGTGCATTGCTGTATCTCAGTTTACCTATAGGTAAACTAATATTGACTTCCCTTGAGGGGATATCATGAGGCTTAATTAAGCATCTGCAAAGATGTGTTAGAGGACTGAAAGCTGCCATAGACATTCAAATGATGATGGCAATGATGATTTGTGCCCAATTGCACCACTTCCCACAGACCCACCACCGTAGCTACTGCGGGGATTAGTTGTCAGGTGAACTATGAATCCATCAATTCATCCATCATTCACCCCCTTATAGACTGAGCCCAGCTGGCCAGCTTTGCTTATTAGTAGCTTTTAATAAATCAAATCATATTTGCTCTTTTAATTGTATCTTAAAGGGTAGCATGACTCTTTGCTTTTAAATTAAAAACACTGTGACAATGTAGACATTAGAAGCTGTACTGCCGCTCTTGATGCTGCTGCTCTCAAACTGTTGACTGGGTTGAAAATATACATTGAAGGAACCTCATAAATTCTGGCAGAGGACTTTCTCTGGTTGCTGAATGCCTCTTTTGCTAAGTTTGGGCATCCTTGTTTGTAAACCTTCTCAGAGCATTGTCCCAGTAATCACAATTTAAAAATTATAATCTTGACATCCACAGGAATACAGGGTGAAAATAATTGAGGATTGCTGTTTGTTGACAGTAACAGCCATGTGCATTTGGGGGTGGGAAAAAAAGGCCCAAATTATGTAAAAGCAGATTAATGAATTTTTCAAGGTATACTTTATTGTGATTTTAATTTTTAAATTACGCTGGCCAAAAATGGAATGGGTATAACAAGTTGACATGTTTTATTTTTAATCTAGGGCCAAACCTGTATCTTACAAATCTTATTAAAAAGGAGTATATCCACTAAAATATTGATAACATAATTGCCTTTAAATTTGGTTCTCAGTCATATGAAAAGCAAAGGGCCTACATGGAAATGGCTACTCTTAAGATATTCCTACACGTTGAAATCAGTGGATGTAGCCTAGCTGCCTACTTTGGCCCATTCCTAATTTATAGTAAATTGAGCAGTATTTCCTTTAATAACATAACCTGGATGCTAAGTCATATAGGAATTCCTCACCAAGTATCAAAAAGGGTGAGGGTTAAAAACAGCAGGAGTTTCCCACTGATTTTCAGCAAGCTTTTGCCCAACGTCTTATTGCATTTTGGATCATCAGCCTTGGAGTTTTGGAATTTACCTTTCCATCATGTGCAAAACTTGATTCAAGGGTGCCTTGTAGATAAAATCAAAAAGGGGTCATTGGCCTCTTTAGCTGTCCAGACAAGCTTCACTCTCAAACCTGACTGTTTCTAAAGGAATTGCATAATGATGAAAATTCGTTCAAATGGCAAGCAGGAAAATCAACACAGTGTGCGCAGTCAATAATTTCTAACTTCTGAGAGGAGATCAAAGAGGAAGGCAGCAGGGAGGAGGAGTAGCCTTATATAAAAGTGTAAAGGAAAAACTCTCAGTAACTGAGATAGCGCTACGAGGAGATAACAGAATTCAAAAAGATTTATTAAAAAAGCAAACAAAGTAGTTAACCGGAGAATTCAACTACTGGAACATAAACTGAGCATGCTAAATGGAGCAGTAAGCTGAAACGATATTTTTTTGGACATGTTGTTCCCATATTTGACTTGAAGGCCCCCTTTTACACCGTAAAAGCAGGTGAAAAGCACAGACAGATTTGAAATCTTTATCACCAAACACTAGTGATAGGAGGAATATGCACTGAAGCTGGGCTTCCCAGAAGAGCATAGCACAGATCCCTGTGGTCCTCAGGGCCAGGAAAAAATGGGGAAAACCCAAGGGTCTGCAGGTGTCCTCACTGGTGGCTACTGGGCACATGTACTGATGAATGTTGTGGAGGAAGGGCAATATGTTGGTGTTGGAGCCCCTGCTCTTCTTGTGGTGGTGTGCATGGCTGAGCAATGCAGGTTTCCTCAGAAGCAGTAGGGTTTAGTATTTTTCTCACCTAGTTATTTCAATTAAAAAAGCCCTACAGCAGCAAAGGAAGAAGGGATGTTGCAAATAAGCATAGCATCTCATCTGAAACAGTGGTGTGTACAGAGCACACAGCCACATTCAGCATCTCTGAAATCAGTCAGGATTGGGTTTGAGCACCTGTCAGGAGGGTTTAAGAAACTGGAAAGATGAAAATCAGCAAGAAAGTGTCCCCAAGAGTTTAAGGGAGGTATTGAGGTGGACTGGCAAAGGAGAGAGTGGTTAGGTTGAAGACACTCTGTCAGGAGTGGATGAGGCGGAGCACTGAAGGCCATTTGAGCTAATGATGTACACAAGCACAGGGAAGCACAAGTGTAGGTACAGCAAGGACCCTGCAGTCAAAGAATTTAGGAGGAATTTCGTTACAGTGAAATAAAATACAAAGGTCAGGAATCAAAGCAAGAGAACAGTACAGGGAGAATAATTTTGTCTATGTATTAATGTTGGTTTTGTACTTCCCCACCCAAAGACTAATCCATCATAAAAATACATTAATAGTGTGTCTGGGGGTGTGTGGTTTTTCTGTCATCAGCCTAAATTGGAGGGGATTGTTTTGTGTTGAAGTAGCTTGTCTTTTCCACTTGCAGAAAATTTTCCTTTTGCTCCCTCCCCAACATCTTTCTTTTATTATTTATTTTTTCTAAACTTCAGCAGCTGTCTGAAGTGACTTTACTCCAGGATCCCACAGTTGGATAAAAGAACAAAATACAGGAAGATAAGTTCTTAAAATCACTCTGGGCTTTCTTTAATGGTAATCATTAGCCCTGTTCTGAACTCTATTGACAAAATGCTGGAGTAGTCTTGAAAGCCGAGCAAGTGCTCTCTTAAAGGAAGAACTGGTTAATTAGAAGATCTAATGCAAGTGACCTAATTCTGCAGCTCAGTGCTAACTTTTCTAGCACACAATAACGTGAAGATTGGAAATGATACGTATTGATTCGTTTGAGTCAACAAGTTGAAATCTTGAGTGGAAAGTTAATTTCTCCTTAGCTATTTAAAATCATCTTTACACACCACTATTAGGTATTTTTTTGCCTGCAATTTGATCACCAGCTTGGAACTCACATATTAATATGTACAGGGAGGCACAGACACGCAGAGAAGGTATTTAATGGTCAAAGAATGAGGGCACCATGCCTTTGTTCGTGAGAGGCAGAGCTCAGTGTTACTAAGTCATCTTGTAGCAAGTGCAAATGTTCTTGTTTAAAAAAAAAAAATAGAAGTTTACTTTTAATCACTTAAACAGCCATTGTTGAGGGTTGAAAGTTATTGCTAAGGATATGTAAATGTTTTCACCATAAATCAGAGTATAACAATGTCACTGCATTTTGGGATCCAAGAATAGCTCTTTTAAAGGTAACAGTGTTTTATATTCCCTCCCCTCAGCTTTAAGTAGCAAAGGTGTGTCAAATAATTTTCCTGGATTCAGATGAATATTTTAGCCATAACTCAAGAGGATCCTATAAATTATTCCTCACTAGGCTTGGTAAGATTTATGCGTAACATACCAGCATTGTTCTGGTTTTCTTTTTCTGTAGGTGAGATGCTGGTGAATTGTGATTCCTTACAACATTTTGCTGTAGTATTCCACCTGAATTTCAGGAACAGTTGCAAGTGTGTATCTTTAGAAAGGTATGGTGCAAAGGAGGATTTTCACATCCCACTTTAGATGTTCAGTTAGGGCATGAGAATATCCTTCTGGAGGGCCTCTCCTCCATCCATTGACTGTGTTTGGGTGTCTGCAGGAGCTCTGAAACACAGCTAATCTGGACATCTGTGATACTGGCTCCAGAGGTTTCCCTATCCATAATGTACTGTGGAGTGCAAAGCGTGTATGTGTTCCGCTCTGGTGCCTGGACAATTTGTGCTCTTAACTTCACTGCATTTCCTGAAAGAGGCTTTGGAAGCACCAGGTCAAAGCAACTTCTTAGTTTCTTGTAATAGTTAAGAACGAAGATTTTTGGGCTCTTTTCAAGAGAAATGTTGGGAATTTAGCTGTAGACCAGACTTGTTCTTCTTTCAGGCTGACTTAACAGTGCAAAGACTGAGCTATGAAGATCATGGCCAAGGAATAAACTGATCATCCTAAAAAACTCTATTCTTTTTTCTATTTTTTTTTTAAATTTTTTTTTTAATTAGAGCCTTTGATGCTGTTAAATAAATTAAGTGAGCCTGTTTCAAAGAGATAATTTGTGGGGATCATATATATCAAAGAGAAGAGTTAGCTGAGAAAAGAAGCGCTGAAAAAAATCCTCAAAATAATTGGCAAAATTGTTTGATACAGGTTTTTAGTCATAAGGAATTACAGTTATATGAACACAATGTAGCTCATGTTCAGTATTGCTAATTCACTACTACTTCATAAGTCAGACATGAATATAACATAGTCTGAACCTTTGTGGCATATGCTGACGGTGCGATGGGGGCTCAGCTTGTTCTATCTGCTTGATCCCTGAATTGCTGGCTGTAGTTTATCCTTGTTCTGTAATGCATGAGTTAAGAGCCTAGCTTTTTGACTAGGACTGGAATAAGCTGGGGAATAGTGCACTGGCTTGTGATGAGAGATGGGACCAAACTCATACACATGGGTGTTCCTTCACTGGGCGAGATTCAGACTACTTTTATTTTCAAGAATTTCCAGTCTGCTGAGTTATAATAACAAAAGGAATTGAAGGAAAATCCAGCATGCTGATTTCAGTAGACCATAGTCTCTTGCACAGTACGGCAACATTTACCTCTAATCATTTGTAATTCAGCTCCAGTTTGTAGTAGCTGAATATGATTTCAGTTGATGGAGGTTTAGGCAGATGCTTACGTGGAGGGTTCAGTTCTGTGTAGATAACTCTGCCCTGTGTAATAAAATTTTCCCACCTAGTTGGTAGTTTCACAAGAGAAACTGGCAGGATCACTCCTGTACCTTCTCACCTTTGTAAGGTTTATTTCCAGGCATGAGTTAAGCCATGTTGATAACCTAAGGAAGCTGTTGCATGTCTGGTTTTTTGTTTTGTTTTGTTTTGTTTTTTTTTTAATCTGTAAGAATGAGCCCTGGGAAAATTGGCAGATGTAAAATTATTTAGTTAAATCTAGATCAGAGACTGTAGGAAACTTCTAAAGGACTTGATGCATAATGATACATGAAATTCATTGAAGATGAATGCATACTAATAAGAACTGGGCTGGAAAAGTTTTGCTGCTTGCCTGCCTAAAACTTTCACTATTTGCCTAACTGTGCTATAAAATAACTATATCGACTCAGAAAAGAAACCTAGCCATCAATACCAGTGGTTACTTGAAAATATCTGCTCACTGCATAGCTTCAGGCAAAAGATGGGTTTAGGTACAGCGGAAAGAATAAAGAATAATATGGAAAATGCAGTAATGCCATTATGTAAATAATGCTGGTTCATCAAGTGGGTGACACCATCTCAAACAGACTATTACAAATTTACCAGGAGCTCAGAGTGAGGCAAGAAGAATGATCAGGCGCATAGGAAAACTCTCATATGAGGAGAGATTGAAAAGACTGGGATTGCTACCTTCGAGAGGAGATGAATAAAAAAGAACATGATAAGACTCTAAAATTCATTATTTTGCATAGAGAAGGCAGTTTGGGAAGAGTTTTTCTCTCTTTCTCCTGACACAAGAATAGGGGAACATTATAGAAAGATGGCTGATAAGTAATAATGTTTCACCTGATGTGCAATTAGGTAATGGACTTCTTTGCTCTGGGCAGTTGCTACGGGATTTAATGTGTTTTAGGAAAAAGTCTGGCGATTTATAGAAATGAGAATATTCTGTGTTGTTATGATCTGTTAAAAAGAAGACTACTAAAAGATCTGAAATTATATGCTTTAAGTTTGCACCCTTAATTGCTAGGAGACATTGCAAGGACTCTTTCCTGGGGGATGGGTTATCCCAGATCTGCCTAGTGCAGAGGGGCTTTTTTGCATTTTCTGCTGACACATCACATTCTAGTTATAGTTCTAGATGAAACTAGATTTGAGCCTGTGTGGCAATTTCTGTGTTCCTGGTTGTTTCATTGTCAGGCTATTTCAATGGCTGTTGATGCCAGCTCAAATTTACAGCCGTATTACGTTGTGCAAGCTGCTTGTGGCATGAACTGTCCTTTTGTTTGGACCTTCTTCAGCATTTACAAGACAGTAGGTCATGGTCTATGAGCACAGTTATAAGCACAGTGGTAATACAAACAACGAATAGTAATTGTCCATGTGAACATGTAGAAAACATCCCCCAACTACAGGAATAAATTATTACTGGTAGTAGCAGTTATGCATCATATATGGAATTGTTTATTATTGCAATTGTCATGCTTTCCTCTCTGTGCAGGAAAGAGCTTGTGGCAGGAGAGAATATATTAGCAAGGAAAACATTTCTCCTTGAAAACCAGTGCCCACCTCCACCTTGAGGTCCTCATTCAAATAATGTTTGTTACTTCTGCGTAATCCCAAACTGGCAGGACTTCACACCACAAAAACATTACAGTCTTGGCTCAGCATTTAAGTTAGTCAAGAAAAATGCAGTATCTTTGGCCTTCAGAGACCTTCAGGGCCATATCCTTCCCATGATACTTGTGTAGCAGTTAACCACACTACTGTAGAGTGCCCTAGAGAGAATATAGCCTGTGCAATAGCTGTCCATTTACTGTTCCTCCAGTGACTGCTCAGTTGTTGAAAAGCAGCCTGCAGACTGCGTGTGCACACAACTCTGTGCACGTGTAAGTTTGTGTGTATGTACCCACAAGTACATGTACCTGAATATATAGTCAAGTGCATACACATCTTAAAACTTTTCAGAGGAGACGACCACCTCCTGCTCCTAGAAATTCTTCTAGGGAACTCAGCACACCAGTATGTGGTCCCAAAAGGAAGCACTGAAAAACTTGGCAATCCCTCGAGGTTAATAAAGTTCACTGTTGCTTAAATTAGATCAGTGTAATTCACTGCATCTCTAGCGGAAATTAAATTTGTGCTTAAAACTAAAGAGCAAGCTAGCCAGGTTCAGGAGCACATTTGGGATGCAAAATACATTAGGCCTGTTGCAAGTTGGTTATTGCTTCCAGTGCCTTGAACTCTTCACATGAAAGTAGTCTGTGATACAAGAAGTTACTGGTGGTGTTATGCATACCATTTGTGATCTGAACTCCTTGTATTTTTATTATTTTATTTTTATTCTTTCCTCTCAACTCTTCCAAGAGAAGAGGAAGAGAAAAATCAGGGAAAGTTGTTCAGTCTGGTCAATCTTTATGGCAGACTAATGAGATACTAACCATCAAGCCACCTCCTTTGTGCAGATATTTATCTGCATTGACAAGCCAGTTTGCTGCACTGCTTTGATTCTTACGAGTATACAAGAGAGAATCGAATGGGGTTGTTAACACAGCCTGTAAGAAGCCATCAAACTTTCCATCTGACATAAACCTGTGTTTTTGTTGTTTTCTGTGAACAGTGTATGAGGTTTCTGTTGCATTCTGAAATGGATGTGCAACACGGCTGAAGGATTATTGTTTTTCCCCCTCCCTTGGAAATGACAATGTGGAGCTTTCCATAGATACTTAGCATGGAGGAGCAGCTGTGGTTTCTCATCAGATGTCATTATTAAAAATATAAAAACATTATGGGTTCTAAGTATGGGCAGATTTTTTTTGTTAGGGTGCTACTCCCTAGTAGATTGCACTAGGAAGCTGGAGATGAAGCTACTGTATGCAGACAAATCCATATTGTTGCTGTCTGCGTGCTCGCTGTGAAACTGCTCTACAGCTATACAGTTTGAAAGCAGAATCTCATGAAAGTAAAATCAGCATAAAAGTCAGGTTTAGACTTCTATATTCATATTTATGAATTTGAAAAACCTCCACCATGATCTTATCTGGAGCTGTGGTAGCAGTTGACAACAAATGTGCCCTTGAGAAAACTGTACAATAATGCAGTGGAATCGTGGATATTCCTTCCTAGTACTAGTTGCCTTCATTGATGTTGTTATTAATAACAACAGTGATAATTATTTTTAGAAGCTTGGGTGCCACAGAAGGTTTCTACTGGCCTGCAACTATTGCTCAGCTAACTAGCTTTGTGTTTGTAATAACTACTGTGTGATGGGTTTACTTTTATACTTTGTTAACAATGCGGGGTGACTCTGTCCTCCCAGACTGTTGGGTTTACGGGCTCATGAAAATTCAAGGTAATTAAATTTGTTCTTCTGAAGTACTCAGTTTATTTCACTACTGCTGTACAAGCTACATTAGTTCACATTCATTTCTCAAGCACAGGGTCCCCAGTTTTCCCCATTAGGTTTTTCTAAACACTCATAGCCATTCTAAATAAAATTCAGTCTTTCTTAACAAACTACAAGTAAAATTTCCTCTTGTTCCTTTTCATTATCAAGATAAAAAATTTAGGTTTTTTGTAATTGCAAATACTCTGTTTAGGCTTTTGAGGTGGTCAGGTAGAGATGCCTAGAAGCACGCTGTGGTGTTTGACAAGATTAGGTAAGAGAAGTTTTTTTTATTTTCTCAGATAGCAATCTCTACTGTTACCTGAAAAATGTCTTAATATAAAACTTGACACAGAAGGCTAACTGGGGGCTAACAAGCTGAACATGCCACAGAGAAGATGCTCCATAGCAAATGTAAATATAGCACAGTAAAATTAAGAAAAGATGATAAATCTCATTTTGATTCAACCTGTACATATCAAATTTTAATACCATTTGAAAGACACTGTGTTTAGGTTTATGGGGTGAATTCTCCAGTCTTTGGACAGAAACCCATTAAATTCAGGGCCTGAAGACTAGACAGTTTAAAATATGCCAAGACTAAGCGGAGAGAGTTTTGGGGGTATTATAGAGACAAGTCGGGAAGGGGGAACATTTTTATAATACTTATAACAGTATTTCTTATACTAATAACTGGGACTCCTACTGAATAGATTATGAAACCTTCTTTCCTATGGGAATTTCATTCATTGAAGGTGTTCAACTGATTAAGTAAACTGCCCAGAGTGCCAGTTAAAAGGGTAGACTTAAATTTTCCATATTTACAGTACTTGGAAATCAAAGCCAGCCTGATCTTTATGGCAAACCCTGTTACAAAGTCCAAGTGTCTACTTTGTTTAAAGGGCTTGTATCTCTTTGTTTAAATAGCCTTTTGATAAGTAAAAATATAATAGTTGATGATTGCCTTCGGATTTGCCTATCAGGATGGGCTTTCAGGGCTGTAGTCCTGAGTTTCTTTTTGCTTTGTACCCATGTTATTAATAAATGAAGCACACAGGTCTTTGAACTTCCAACAAGCACAAATGCCTGTATGTCTGTAAGCCTGAGGTCACGTGTTCATGTCCGTATGTGGCATTTCGGTCTGGGTTTGTGTTTCTTTTTCACTGGAAGTGGTTGCTGAATGGAGCATTTGATCAAGGGTTTTCAAATTACAGTACTATAATTCAGATGTAATTAAAATTATTGGTCAGGCAGAGTGGAAGTCGTACAAGTAGAGGGAAAAAAGGACAGAGAGGAATGAAATGAGCAAAGTAGGGGAAATTAGTATGTGGATAAGATAATAAGAAAAGTAACTAAGAGGAGGAAGAGCAGGAACTGAGAGAAGGAAGATGAGAGAAACTGGGAGGTGATTATTTGCAGAGATTATTTTATTTGAAGAGTTACTAATCCCAGTGCTCTGAGTTGTCACTTGTTTGGCAGCATAGTGACATTTTTGTTGAGAAGGAAGAGCATGGCATAAGTTTTCCAGGATGGATGCACGGATTTGTTTTGTTATCCAAATACAAATAAATCTGAAGCTTACGGGGATCAAAGAATATTTTATGTTGCTTCTGCTGGGAATTGCCCTTTGTTTCCTTATTGTAGTTCCCACCTGAACAAGGTCTTCATGGATGTCTTTGCATTGCTGAGAGGGGAGCAACAGCATCACCCTGCTGTTGCCTGCTCAGGTTGTGTTACCAGCTTCAGCAGCAGGTGTGCTGCCCTCCTTTTACACATGCTGGGGAAGATGGATCCGTCTGCAGTGGGAAAGGCAGCTGACAGGTGGTGTGGGGTTACTCTGCGTAACAGCATTTGACATCTCAAAAACAAGAGAATAGACCTTTTTCCAGATTGGACTCTAAATAAACTATGACTTTGGGATCAGGCCTGCAGGATCTACAGAGAGCTGTTGGTTGAGTTTACTCTTACCAGAATGTATTTTCTCTGACCTGCATTGGTCCTTGAAAGTGGAAAGTCTGCACTTGATGATTATGACTTTATTTTCACTGGCTCTTTCAGTAATTGAGCTTTAAAACTGGGTACAATTTCCTGATTATAAAGTAGAAAATATTAACCTAATACACTGGTGCATTAGGAGGGGCACCTTCGAACAGTGACCTCCACTTTTCCTATAATCTGAAAAGTATGGGGCACACCTGTATCATGGTAAGCAGAAAGTACCACTGCAACAGGACTCACTCCACTTGGCTTGTTCGCTTCCGGGGCTGTATGGAACATGCACTGCAACATATTTCTGTGAAAATATGGCTTGTAATATTATATGACTCATATAATCAGGAAATATTGAGCATTATGGCACATTTAGTATTTGTCTTTGAATTGCTATAGACCTGAATACTTCTGATGCTCAGAAATAAATCTAATGAAGAGAAGAAGAAAAGTGCTGGGATCAAGGTTGGTGGCTGTTACTAAGAGTAAATAAAAGTACAAGCATTCGTTCAACTGTTTCTTATAAACCAAAGATATTCTATCAGCCGCTTAGTTATGATCATGCTTCTTTCTCTTTGATAATATTTTCTCTTTGATAGTACTTTTTTTAAAGGGATACATTAATTGTCCAGTAAAACATATATTAGAGATTGGGTTTTGTAACTCTACAGTTACCAGCATCTTTGCCCAAAATTTTGGTGCAGAGAGCTGTTAGCAGTTATTTTTATTTCTTAGTAGTGCTTTAACAATTGTTCTTCAGAAGAATTTTACTTGGGATTCAAGATTATTTTTGAACACAAGAGGGGACGTATACCTGCCAACATTTCTCCTCTCTGAAAAAAGATATATAGGAAAGACATAAAGATACCACTTCTGCCTCGCACTGGAGAGCTTTCTGGAAAGGTGTCAGGCTGGAAACATGGTAGTTGATTTTTCTCCAAAAAAAGGAGGCTTTGGAATTGACTAGCTTGCATGTGATGTTGCTTTCTTCCCCCCCTGTTTTTTTTCCTTTTTCATTTTCTTTGCGGCCTCTCCCAACCCTCTCCCCCCGCCAACACGAGATGGCTCTGTGGGATAATAAGCCTGGCCAGTTTGGGATCTGAACACAATCTCACTCGCTCTCATGTTGTTTGGCACTTGAACAGGAGTGACAGGCTTTGGTTCCTTTATCAAATAACTCAGTGTATCTATTTTTGTAAGCCGTGTCATTGGCTGAAAAATGCAGGTCCCTCTACAATTATGGGGCATGACCGGGAGCAACAGAGGCAGCCGGGCTTCTCTTGGACTCCTACCAGTTAATTGAAATTCTACTCGAGCCAGTTGAGATGGGAAGTGATATGAAGATGTGGAAAAACCTGAGTTGAATTGATTTTCCTTCTCTCTCTTTCCCCCACCTTTTTATGTTTTTTGTTTAATGAGAAAAGAAAAAGACAATTATTTGTGTTTATTAAGGGACCTTAATACAAGTCCTGAGGGACAGACCACAGGAGAGTGAGGGCTCACATGTATTGCTGGTTTTGGTTTCTTTTGTGTTTTCTAAAAGAGAGAGAAAAAAATTAGCATACTTTCACCGTGTTGACAAGTATCTGTAGCTCAGTGTGCTAAATATAACCAGGGAATATGTACAGAAACTACATAAGCATTAGTAGTGTGGCATTACAGAAGATGTTTTTAGTATACCTGCCCACCAGTGCTTGCCTGACATGGCTTTTGCTTACCCCTAAGAATTTTTAGTGGCAAGCACCAATTCTGCTTGTTTTCAATTCTTTCTTGATGAACAAATGCTCAGGATTCTTTTACTGTTGAGGCTTTTCTCTATGAGGCCTAGAGTAACATTATTTTGGTACATTGGTAACAGTAAGGCCAAAAAATTGCTTCGGGCTTACCTTGAGCAGCAAAAACTTTTTTTCCATTGCCCCCATGATGCGAGCACTTGCCATTGGAGATGTCTGTCCTCTTACTCACCCCCACTCACTTGGATTACCAGTTGGTCAAAAGAAACTTTTTTCTTCTTACTTTGCAAGAACACATGTATGCATTTGTTTCAAATTCTGGACTTCGTAATTCATGCCAGACTCGACAGATTTAAGAGAAATGAGAAGAGAGTTAAAATCTATTTTGTACAAGTGCATTAGAGATATTACCTCTATTTTTTCACAAATACCCTTGTAAACACACATTGTAATTTTTCAAAATATGCAAGCTTCTAAAATATGCTCACCCTTGCGTATCAGATAAGGGTGTGGTAGCACTAGAAAGCATATGGGATAAATTTCTTTTTGTTTCTTTTATGGAGGAATGTAAGAGGCCTTTGCAGAAGCTATTGTGAAATTTTCTTCAGCACTAGGATTGGCTATTGGTGTCTAATTTTTAAAGTGTCATTGGGTTCTATTGGCTGCTGCTGCTATAAATTTGAACACATGAAGTGATGGCAACCTTTGCTTCTACAAACACTAATGAAAGTTTAAGGTGATTAATAGTCCTTTGACTTGAGCCTTTGTATAAAAACCCTCAATTGTTATAAACACATGTGCCATTATAGGCTTAATCCAGAATGAATGATTTTCCAGCACAATTAGGTAAATCTCCAAGTTATCAGTTCACCTGGCTGATTAAGCTCATTGAAATACCCTTGTGCACTAACTTGGAAATAGTTTGACTTTGCTAATATTGAAAAATAAGCATGAAATGGTATAAGCAATAAATAAATATGCCTTAGGCTTTGGCCACAATTTAAGGAGGAAAAATCTTTGGGAAAAGGCTGGAAGCATGATATTAACTGGGTTTGGTTTGATATTTGGACAAAGAAATCACTGCTCTGAGCTGAGCAGAGAGATAAGCGCCTTGACTTGCAATAGATTAAGAGCCCTGCATTGGTTAGAACAAACCATGTTTGAGACTCTCCCCAAGTGCCGCCACGTTTAGATTTAAGATTAACTGCAGCAGAATGGTGGAGCGGCTGTTTGTTTTATGAAACAATCACTAATGACATTAAACAGACGGTGCCCCTTCCAACACGATTGTTCATTTGCGATAAACTGAGAGAAGCCCACAAGAGATTGGAAAAGAAAACTCTTAAGTGCTTCATTTTCAGGCTCTTACAATGTCCTATTGGAGGTGACAATTAGTGAAAGAGAAGAAGAATCTAACTCCTAACACATTTAGAAATTTTCTTTTTTTTTTTTTATTTTTGGAGAGGAGGGGATTGACGACGACAAAACAAATAATTTGTAAATATTAGCTTCACTCTATGTTTATACCAAGGAGCTGCATGGTAATAATATAATGACAAGGTTTTCTATGCAGACTTTTTCTAATTCTCTCCCTCCCCTTGCTTCTGTCAGTGTGAAGCCCGCACTAAGCATTAACACTATTAAAAAGAGTGTTATCTATTAGTTCAATTAGACATCAGACATTTATTTTCCAATGTATTTGAAGACTGATTTGATTTGGGTCCAATCATTTAAAAATAAGAGAGCAGAGCTGTGTACAGAGCTGTGTACAGATATCTGTAGCTCTGAAGTCTTAATTGCAAATTCAGATAAGGATTAGAAGGGGCTGTATCTCTGTAGACCAAAGGTATTTGCTAATACCTGAGATATAAAAGTGGTTAAATTCAATATTTACTAATTTAGGATTTCCACTTTGGATTTTGATTAAGCTTTTTGGTTGAAAACCCCACGTTATTAAGCTGTGATGAGGGAAAAAGCAACTCTTTCATAAGCCTCACTTTAACGCCTTATTTCAAATAATTTATTTTGGACCTTCTAAAAGCTGCTGCAGTACTTCATTTAGAGGGAAAAAAAACCCCACAGTAAAACAAACAAAAACATTGTCCAATGCTTGTTGTAGCATTAAGCTTTTGTTTTGTACACAAAGAAATATATTAATAAAAAGTGGTTTTAAATGCTTATTACCGAGATGGTTTGTTTTGAAACACAGGCTTTTTCACAGCAGTTTTTACACTTCATTGTGTACTATGAAAGACATGCTAAGTAGAGGTTGTCAGGTTCCCATCTGAAGTAGACTACTGCTGGGGAATGGAGCCATTTATGATGCCACTCAAGCAGGACTAATCTAGACTAGATCTCTTATAAATAACCAGCCAACAAAAATACCAAATCATTCTCTCTTTCTGATTGAAGCAGGCAGAATCGCTGTTTTAAAGAGCAGGAGATGCTCCTTATGAAGACATATTGCAAGAATTAGTGAATCCCCTGAATGTAGTTGCCCAGCAAACCTCAGCCTTCTGGAGGAATCAAGACATCAGTTTCATATAGATGAGATTTTTTGAGATTCGTGCTTTGTTTTTCAGGCTATCTTCTGACAGAGAGGTTCTCTCTGGTTTTGTTTTTGAGTTATTGACTCTGACTGTTGTAAATCTCCTGTTGTAAAACTTCACACTATGTATGTTCTAACCTGCTGTAAGTGGTCTCCCCACATGGTGTAAATGTTGGTTTATGAGCCCTGCCTTCTCCAGACAGGGTTCCTGAGATCACATTCTCCTAGCAAGGGATGGGCTAAAACTGCCTTTTGTGTTTCACATGTGTTTTGGCAACATGGTGCTCAGTCTTCCAGTCCTTATTTACATGACTGGTCCTTCTTATGAATAATTGAACTTGTGTATATTGCTCATGGAAAGGAAAAAGGACAAACCACTTCAAAGTCATGTCTTCCCACTAGGAAATATGTTCCTGCTTAAAAGGAAGGATATTCGTAATTTTTGGAGGCTAGAGCGACTTTTCTGTGTTTATGTTTAGGCATCAGGAGTATGTAATTATTCTTAAAATAATAATTCTGCATTATTGACTAGAAGGACTGGGAAGGTAAGTAGGAGAATACTTTTGGCTCCAAGGATATGCTCAGCAATTTGCTGATTAACTTGCCCCTTGTTTTGAAAACTACCTATTGCTTTAGGGACTCATAAAAGTGGCAGGCACCGATTCAGTGCCCCGAGTCTCTCTGGTACAGAATGCAGCCAGCACTGGTGCTGGTGTCACTCACAGCATGCCTTTGCCATGCCAACACCTATGCTCTTTGCTCTTTTGGAGGGAAAACCCTTGGTGAGAAGTAATCTCTGAACCAGTGGTTATTCATTCATGCTGTTAAGGAGTAAGTGAGGTTCAGTGTTCACCTGGTTTTAAGGCTAGAGAAGTCTTGTCAAGTTTACTTCTGTTTCCGTTGTCTTCGATTTAGGTTTTTGCAAATTCAGATTGGCTGTTAATATATAGCAAATAAATTTACCTTTTATTAAAGAACCAGGACAGAGATCAAATAATTAGTTATAGAAAAACTTGAAGGATGGATGTTAAGAAAATGCAAGAAATGGCATCTGTAGTATTTTCTACAATAGTATTTATAGGTAATTCTTTGTTCTGGCTTTGTACTAGATTAAGTATCTGAATTAATTCTATAAAGATGACTTAAAGGTTCTGTAAAAATCATTATGTGGGTGACATATTAATGTTTTATAGGACCTTGGATGTTTTCTGGAAGTTGCTAGTGTCTAAAGAGTTGTGCATATAACTGTAGTTTAGATATTTCCTAATGCATCTTTAAGCCATGTTGGTTAGTGTTCATGGCAGGTTAATAATAAAAGGAAAATAGTAAAAATTATCTTTCTGGAATTGTTGCTTGATAAAGGTATTTTCTTATTTCATTTGTCTCTAGATTAGTTTTGTGCTGGTATGAGTGCATTCTAACTCTATTGAAGCAAATCCTTTCAAGTCTGAAGCTGGTGATGTAACAAGCAATAACATTTGGCCCAGTGTAGTTATAAGCATCCATCAAATAAAAACCATGGACTAAGAACCAGTAAATTCTCATACCTGTATTGAGGTGCATATGCTATTTTCTGACATGGAGAATGACAGGAAAATAATGTTGATACTGTTACTGAGAAGACAGACAGGACAATCAGTTTTGACATGGTGGACAGCACCTTGGGGAAAATGTAGGGGTGGGGTAAAGTAGAAGAGACAAGTTATACCATGTGTCCTTCAAAATATTTGGAATCTGTGGTTTTGGGATATAGCAGTTTTGTGATAAACTTTCCTTTTAAGACTATTTATGACTTAGGGGAAAGAGGAATGCTAAAGGCAGCATAGTTTCTGACCTAGGTAAAGACTGAGCACTGACTGTGAGACAGCCAAGTGTGACATCCAGGGTGATAGTAGGAGTAGTGCTTGTTGCTGAGCTGCTGAAGGCTGGGCAAAGAAAATAGACAAGTGATAATAAACGGAATCTGTATGCATTTTTTTTTCCTGAGTTAAACATTTGTATAGAACCTCTCTGATAAAATGGCAATGAGTTGCTCAAAATGGTTCCTTAAAATAGAGTCCATCAAAGGTTCCTGTCTTAATCCTACTTTTAAACATTTCTCTTTTTTAGGTACTCAGTATAATGTATTATCTGTCTGTGTATTTCTATGCCTTTTGGCCTACTGCAGTTTCATGGTAAACAAAATGTCTTAGGGTCCATGGCTCTGTCTCTTGTTTACATTTTAGCATAGAAATAAGCAAGAATTTGTCTGTCTCCAGTGCCAGAATATGCTCTCTTTTGTGTTGGGCAGCGTCACAGATACTCTTTGTGTCTGGCTGTTACTTGTCTCTCAAGACAGTCAGTAAGACACAATTGAGTGTCATCACTGTGATAGCACTTAATATAATATGCTGAATTGGAATGATAATCCCTCATAGTAAGGCTTGTATTTTACCTGTTAGTTTGCAATGTCTCTTATGACTGCCTGAAATAAATGGAGACATATGCAAAGGCCAGTCTCTTCAGAGGCACAAAAAATAAAGATACAAAAGGCAGAATGCTTGTGTTAAGGTCATATTTTAAAAGAAAAAACAAAGAAAAACAAATAAACCAAACAACATAAACCCCTTTGAAGTTAGGGAATAATCTTTTGACGTCAGAAAACTCCAATGAGGGTTGCTTGAATAGCATGTAGGCTTTTGACCTTTACAGTATAGTCAAATAAAGAACATCTAGTACTTGCATTGACTATTCAGATCTGTGGCCAAAGAGTCTTTAAATGTTCCAGATTGGAAGGTGGCAACTCATTATATTTCAGGCTGACTTGAGACAGAAATTTGAGTTATTTTCCCTAATGGTGCATGTCTTGCCTTTGTGGTGGAAGTAACTTGAGTCCAGCTTTCAGATTTGAGCCTAGTAATTAACATGGTCTTAAAGCTGTCTCATTTGACTTGGACAAAATGCTAATATCTGAAGATCTGCTAGAGATCTTGGTAGCTTTGAAAAGCCGATTCACCTCTTCTAAAATTGAGGAGTCAGAAATTAAGCCATGTAATTCATGACGATTTTTCTGTCCACAGTGTGAACTTGTTTCATTTTTCAGTAGTTTCATAAATACTGAAACTAGTGCATCAGACTATTAGTATTTCTTATGTGTCTCCATATAAGTTACTCTGAGCTAATCACAGTGCATTTACCAATTTTTCACAATGTTAGCAACAATCTGTTAGTTGGTGTCTGGTATTTAAGTCTCTCTTGCCAAAGTTTCAATCTCCAAGGCTGAGAAATAAATCTGGTTCTTTGAATAGCAATGAGAGAGACTGGTAAGCATTTAAAAAAAGGTATACAGGGTTCAGCTACTAGTATTTTTAACCAAGTTTTTCTCTTCTTGATATTTATTCTGGGGGAAGAGGCTGAATTGTTTTCTGAATGGGTATTTCCAGTGCTTGTAGAGAAAGGGTAGTTTAAGGTGCAGAACCATTCTAATAAACTTGCTCTGCATCTTTTATTGAAAGTACCACTTTCAGCAGCTGCATCTTTCCAGAGCTAAGTGAAACTGCTTAAAATACTTCAGTGGTGTAAGATTCCCTGATAAGCCCTTCTAACTTAGAGCTTTCAGGTGGTGCCCCAGGAACTCCCAGTTACTGATGTCACTAGCCAATATTTCTGCATTGGATTGCTGGGAACACAGGTAACACACGTTAAGCATCCTTCAGCTTCCGCATTTATCAGTGGAATTGCTTTACCTTCAACTACTGTACACGGCCATAGGTAAACAGAGAAGAATGTGGTGAGAAAGTACACAGGAGAAGGATTTATACGAGGAAAAGTTGCGTCTGCTTTGCTCAATGAACAAAAGAAAATAACGCTTTGAAAGGCTGCAAGTATTAGTGCCTTATTATCACATCCTACTTTCTGCAGGCAAAAAAAAAACAAAGGAAGAGGAAGTTTAAAGGACAGAAAGAACTTTTCTGAGAGACAGAAATCCTCTCTCTACTATCTACGTATTTAGCATAGATGATGTGGTTTGTGTGCTCCAAGTACCACAGCTATTTTGTCTGTCTGGGCGCGTGATGCGTTTGCCAGATTAGAAACATTAGTGCCCTCTATTGTTCATCAGAGAACTGCAAATATTTTTACAGATTATGATCCTTATTATCGTTCTTGGTATCAAACAGATTTTAACAAAACCCACGCACGGTATAAAGGCATACTTTTGGAAGCTAAACTGCTTCTTCAAGTAGAGTGCATATGTTTTTTTCACTCCCTCAACATTCTGCTACAACTTTCTCTGCTTTATGAAATGCAATAAAATAAATTATAAACCCCACTAGGGGAAAATATCTTGAAATACCTATAGAAATAGATATTCTTTTTGCTCACATATTTGCTGACAAGTTCACTTCTTTCTGTGTGTATTTTTTCAGTAGCAAAGATATTTTTAATCAAGCCATTCTGAGTGTCTGAAAAGAAAATGTTTTGAAATAAATATTGCCTATTTTTCCCTTCAAAATTGTGTTTTATTTCAAGAAATTGGACTTTTATTATTTTTATAGGCTAGCAGAAATATGAGAGAGTGTAACTTTTCATAAGAACAATAGAAAAATAACGTGGCCAAGCTGTGGTTGGTTTGTTTTGGTTTTTTTTTTTTTTTTTTTTTTTACTACATTAAAGTGAACTGCAAGAATGACAACTTCATTCAAGCAGATCATTTGGAATTACATTAAACAGCTGCTATTAAACAGCTGACAACAAAGGAGACCATTTTGATCTCGACAGCAGAGAGATTCGAGCAGCATGCTCCCTCAGTGATGCTATGAAGAACACATTGTGCTCTTGTATACCAACACGCAGTGTACTCCCCACTGTGCTTGTTGCCAAACACCGTTTTTTCAAATCACTTTGTATTCAGTCAGGGATCCGGGAAGTCCAAATCCAGCCAGACAAATGCAGAACAGCTTAGTTGAAGCAGCTTTAACAGGTGCCATCAGCACAGACTTGTCGAACCAGAGAGACAAGGCAAACAGCTATGAAGTGGTGGTCAATAGGGTGTGGATTTGCCCCACTGCACATGATGGCACAGGGTACTAAATAGCTTTGTTGGCACAGAGGATGGCTTGTGGCACTTGGGTGGAGGGGAGGGAATGTGACAAGAAAAATACGTGGTCACTCCTTACAGACAGAGCCTGCTAGAGTTTTATGCTCACGTTAATTTGTTCTTCTCAGTCGTGCCAGACTCCGAGTGGACCAGAATAAAATGAGCATACCTGTAAAGGGATAAATGCAATGAACGTAGGATTGATTTAAGAGGGTGCTTCCCATGCTTGAGATAGTTGACTGAAGGATGAGGAATAAAATAAGAGTGGAGATAATTGGATGGGTTCTTGTCTTATGCTGTCCTTGTCTTTCAGGGTACAAGAGGCATCCCTTCATTATATCACTGTAATCTGCCATTGCTTGTAATATGCCACGTGTTGCCCACAGAGTTGTGTTACCCCTTCCCAGTGTGGAGCTGTTCCTGCACTTTCAGTGCTTTTTCAGCCATAACCTTGACCCACTCCTGCTGACCTTCTTCTGGAGGTGTGGATTTTTTTTCAGGTGGTGTAACAGCGACAGGAAATAGGTTACAATACTTAAAGCAATTGTTTATTCTACCATTTTCCTTAAGTAAGGACATTGATTAGTGGTCTCTGAATAATAAGGGACATAGTTGATCAGTGGACTAGAATATGTTTTACTGCCTTCTAGCAAAGGAGGGAAAATCCAGCAAATGACCTGGCAAATGTTCAGATTTGAATTTCAATTTGAAATTTATTGTTTGCAATATTGGAGAAATATGAAACTTTAGCCCCCTGAGAAATTTTGCAAGGCATTAAACTAAATTTTTCTGTTAGCCCCTTAGTTTTTGTTTTATATCTGTATTAACCTCAAAAATTCTTGTCACTTTCACAGAAATTTCGTGAAAGAAGATGTGAAAAGTTGTCAGATGTGGCTCTACCAGTCACAGAACCATTTTGCAGGCTTGTTTTAAAGAATGTGTAGTATCAGTAAGGACAGAAATTATAAGCTTTGCATTAGAAGATGCTTAGCTGGGCCAGAAACTGCACATTGTCTGGTTTACTGTAAGAAAAATTCTGCTTTTATTGTTGCTGTCACACTAATGATTGGTAAAACCAGGAAGGTGGCCTGGACAGAAGTGTTCAGAAAAAAATTATTATGAGGAGTGTCTGTCCTCTGTTCCTTGTCACACAGAATAGAAAGTAGTGAATTGTGTTCATGTTGGATGTGTGCACTTCCACTGTAGAAGAAATTGAATTTGAATGGGATGGTAGTCATGCTGGAGTGTGTATCTTGAGTTAAAAAAATCTTGTATGGAAACTTTTGTACTGCACTTTATGCAAAATAATTCAAGCTACATTGCATATGAGTTACCTCATTGGTCAATTCTTCCCCTTGTTTCGTCATATCTCTAACCTGCACTTGTCCAAAGAACTGTCTGACCTGAAAATTGTTGTCATACATGTAATTTGTGAATTCTTAGCAAGTTAACTCTCTCCTTGCTAAGTTAGAGTCTTATGATGTTTGTATGTTTGTGGAATTGAGTGTTGTCCTTAAAGGCAGTGGTTCTTGGTTGGGAGCAGGTGAACCCATCCTCTTAGGCTCAGCCTCAGGGGAGAGGCTGTGCCTCCTCCCTGCTCAAGGCAGCAGAGATGGGTGGAGTTTTTCTCTCAGTCTTTGCAGAAAGCCAGCTAGGTATTTCTGATTTACTTCTGACTTCTTTTCTGCTGAGCCCAAGATGTCTCTTTTTGTGAGCTGGATTACATTTAGTGAAACACAAGTCTGTATTGACGTGAAAAGAAAGCACGTACTGAAGTCAAGCATTGGATATCCACATTTACAGAGGTCTGACTGCATGTTATGTCCAGCACCGTGCAATGTCTTGTGCATTTATTTTTAGCCAATAAGGAAAAATCCTGTAGAGATGTCATGAAAACTCAAGTAATAAGCAAATAAAAATCTTAAAGAGATCAGGCTGAAAAAGTCTAAAGCAGCCTTGTTTCTTTACGTGCTTCAAGTAATGGCTTCAAGTAATTTGTCTTTAACTGATACATATTCTTCTCAACATACAGCTCAGTGTTAAGGAGCTGACATTCAAAGGCAAGCCACAAGAAGGCTGAAAAGGCAGCATCATGAATAGCGAACTCTCTCTTGGTTTCCTTGACACCTGCATAGTGCATACTGCCAACTATGATAAATGGAGCAGAAATATAGACACTTACTAAAAAGATGGAGCAGAAGTTAAAGGCTGGAGTGAGAGACATAGAAAGATGTATGCTTGATCTCACTTGGAAAGAGAAACAAATGGGTAGGGGAGCAAGTGAAGTTGAATGACATCTTGAAGACAGGAAAGGACTGAGGCTGAAGTGGCAGGAGGCCAGCAAGAAGAGCAGATGGGAGGTGGGACAAGTTTATTACCAAAGAGGCCATTGGATGGTAACAGTGCACATACTGCTAGAGAAACAGATGAGGTGAGCTGATAATTTTTCTGAATTCTATCTGAATGTGTCTCCTATTCAGATTCCTCATTTCTTGAACTTGGTATACTTTTTGGGAAACTTCCTTGGCAGATGGAAGAAAACTGTGCCATGTGATGCTCAGAAAAGCGATCATCAGAGAGACAAGAGCAGGAGGGGGGAGCTGAGTTGTGTTCCAAAATATTTGAACTTGTGATCCAGAATATTTTTGTAAATGGGAAGTATTGTGTTTGTAATTCTAAACTGTTGCCCCTGGAAAAGTAACATTAGAGAAGCATCTTTTAATAAAGCTGAATTGGCCAGAACAGTTCTTCCCTTACTGCAGGGATTGGACAAAATATACCACGTTGTTTGGCTTGATAGTGGCCACTATTGTCTTACAAATCTTGTGTAAATTGACAGATGAGTGAGTCTGACCTGATGCTGGGAAAAAAACCCAACAAACCAGCTGACCTTGTAAAAGCCCCAAAGAGCAGAAGAAATGATGTTTTGCCTGCAGGGCTCATTAATTAGTTGAATTTCTCATCTAATCCTTCTGGGTCAGCTGTGTTGCTTAGCCTACTCCAGAAGGGACAGGCTTGTAGAAACCATCATGACAGGTATCTTCATACATAAACTATGTATACATTCAGCAAGGTATATGCTACAACTTCTGTCCTTGCATGTTAATGAAGGGGTAGAAGTAAGGGGTTATTTTCGTTTGGATAGTTACAGCAAACCTTTTACATTATCTGATTTGAGATTAAAATAAACCTTGGACCAATCTGTGGAAAAATGTTTTCCTTGGTTTCTTTACTCAGCTACCACATCTCTCTCCCCAGCTACCACATTTCTCTCCTATCTGTACTAATTGTTGTTTTAATAAGTCAACAAAAACAAGTAGTTCCAACAATGCAGAAGTATGTGAAACCTCATAGTGTCTCTGGCACTACAGTCTAGAAAAGTGTTTTAAAATACTGACATATTAGTAGCAATTATTTAATTCAGTCCTATGCTTTATTTTGATCACAGCAAGTGTAAGGACTAACTTTTGCTCTGCACTGCACCATATGCAGATGCCTTGTATGCAAGTTTGCTCGTATGCCTGCACAGTTAAAGGTAAAAGTGATCTGTCACCTTGACAGAGTTTGAGGGATCTGCAGTGCTTTAGGAGGTGTGATTCCAGGACAATGTTAGTTTCATGCCTTCTTGGCAATAAAGCCATTCTTGGTGCTAAGGATAATAAAAGTTGGCTGTTCCCTTATGAGCACTTGAAGAGCAGAATGCACTCCAGCCTCTTGCTCCAACTCATGCAAAGGCAACAACCACAGAAGCTTTTGTTGCATCAATATTAGTAAAATTTAAAGCAATGGGCTGCTTTAAGGAGCTCTGGGTTTCCTTTGAATCTGAGTAAGTGCTCTGCGTTCCTCACTGCCTCTGTGCTTAACTGCCTTGTTTTTGGCAATAGTAATATCATTTTATGTTAACGTGATGATATTCACGTCTGTAAATCTTCAAAACTGTGTGAGTGAGGAAAAGACAGAGAATCACTACTCATTGCAACCACCTCTAGGGAGAAATTCAGCATTTGTTCAACAGCAAAGAATAAACTTACCTGGAAGTTCAGGACAATTAAAGTATAAGCTAGCAGTTTAAAATTTCTTATGCTATGTAAAAGGTATATTGTGCTTTAGGATATACTATTTGGGACAAAAAGAGGTACACTCTCCCACTTCGCTCTCCATGCTTGCTACCCCAGATTACTTCTCCGTATACAAATAAACATCTGGATAACCCTCTTCACAATGAAGTTTCTCACACTCGAGATTGAGGCCTATTTTGTCACCCTGAGTATTTGAGAGCAAGAGCGAGAGGGACAAGGAGACAGATATAATGTGTATGTGTGTGTATATACATATATATATATAAAATATATATATATAATGTAAATCCACACTAAAGCCAAAGTGTCTACAGAACCGTGTCACTGTAATTTTTTTCCTTTCTGTTTAAAGCCCTAGCCTGTATTATAGCTGGCTTAAGTCCTGTCATAACACAAGTTTGATCTGGAGGTTTCAGCTTTTGCAGGTTTCTTCATGTCATTTCTAACTTTTAAATCAGACGATATTAATTTTGAAGGAATTAGCCGGAAATTTCCTCGTAGTGCAATGAAATGGCATGAGTTAGCTAGCCTAGCTGCTAAAGGTTTTCTAATGAAAACTAGGGTGATATGAAATTTTCCTGATAAAAGGATCTGTAGGTTTCATCTGCTGTATTAAATGCCAGCCTAAAAGGGACGGCGGGAGACCCAAATTGTTGACTAGATATTATCTACTTTTACATTCCGGGGACACTCCTTTACGCTCCAAACAAAGCCTGAAAATCTGGAGGGTTGGCACTATTTTCTTCCTTGAGGCTGGCGAGCTCCTTAAAAGTCTCGGTCGCATTTTCTTGTATTTTATTGTTATTCTCTTAACAGGCTCCTTTTCGGATGCCATGCGAGGGTGTCAGGCTGTGGCGTGGCCAGGTGTTTGTGTGACCGCCATCCCCCCAGGGCCGGGGGGGCTGGGGGGGGGGGACACCAGGAGGTGTTGAGTGCTGAATGTTAAGCTCGTTCCTTTGTATGGCTTAGAAATCTCTGTTGTCCGGAATTGTACAGATAAGGCAGACCCATTTGCTTCATTGTCAGGCAATGTAGCTGAATAGAAATGCAAATGTGACATAAGGGGACTACGCTGGGGAGGCGTTTGCTGTTACCTCCTCTAACAGCGTTCCTGGCTGTTGGAAAATTCCTGCAGAATCCAAGGGGTGTGGAGGGTTTAAAATTTTTTTTTTTCTTTTTTTTTTAATAATTACCTACAGGTTCTAGGGAAGATTGTCCTAAAGAAAATGCCTCTCCCTTGCTGATGCTTTTATTTTTATGCAGTGGAACGGCTGGGTTTTAACTCCCTTATCAAGAGCTGCATGCACTGCCCAGACTAAATTGGGAGCATCTCCACACTGTTTGACAAATAGATTTTTTGTAAACTGATTTAGCCTTTTCATTGTTTGCATTTCATTATATAGCAGACTTCATGTCACAAAATCGGTATTCATTCAAAATAGAGAATTTAGAGATAGGACTGTAGCCAGATAAAAAAATATTGCACAGCTCAGGTCTATTAACCATAGAATAATAGCAAGTCAGTGATCCAAGGGGTAGTTCTTCTGCAGGGAAGGGCTAACATAACTGAGGTCAGGAGTCAGACCTCAGGACTTCAAATGTGGCTGTCACCAGATTTACAAGTAAATCTACTGGGAAAACAGGGAAAATGAAGGGACCTTGCAGGATAAGGAGAGAGAAAGGCAGCCCAGCTCTTTCATCTTATATCTCAGGCTTCTCAGTGGATGAAGAATAAAAGTCTGATTTGCTTAAGTGCTTCACTTTATTCAAAAACTCCAAGTTGCATCTTCCAAAGCATGATTCAAGGATCTAACTCAATCAGGTTTAGCGAATTTATTTAGAAAAGTAACATTAAAAGAGATCCTATTCTTGTTTTTCTGCCAAATTCATGATTGAATAAAAGACTGTTAGAATTCTGAAAATATGTGTACTAAATGCAAGCAGTGCTAAAGAATGCAGATATGGCCTTTAATAACACTGGAGAAGTTTATGTTAATGCCTTGGGAGCAGATAATCTGAAGTTGGACTAAACGGGTCAGTAGGAAGACTGAGTTGCAACTTTTCCTTTTGATATTTTATTTCTGAGAGCCTTTCCATTTTTTTTAAGCCTATTGTTTCCTTGACAATATTAGAGAAATTCTTATCTGTCTCTTAACAGTCACATTGTAATGGTTGCATGCAGAAATTGCTTTAGATTTTCTTGCTATAACAGCTCCCTGGCATTATCCTCCTGCTTATAAACTGCAGCTCCTTTGGACACAGTCCTGGAAGGGTTCAAAGCAGGTAACAGCAAGGGTGTTCCCCAGGAAATCTGTATTTCATTTTGGGTAGTATTGTTTGAACTCAGGCTCAGATAAGTTGTAACCATATTATTCTGGGTTACCTGGTCAGTAAAGATACTGCATTATGGCCCTAGTATTAGATCTGTTTCCTAGATGCACAAAAATGGACGTACTTTGAGGAATTAGGTAATCAGGAATCTGATATACAATGTTAAAGCATTGTAGGTTATCAGGATTCTGTTCTGCACTGCTGAGGTATTGAGTGGGGGGTGTGTGCTACTCAAGTCAACATGCATTTGATTGAGGAAAGAATGTAAAATCTGGCCGTCACCTGGAAGCTCTGTAAGCTTGGAGGGACAAAATTAATAAAGTGGCTTCTAACTAGAATGAAAGAGACATTCTCTTCTGTATGCGTGTGTTGGTTCAGCTTACTTTCTTGCTGCCTACTTTTTGTGTGTGAAGACATGTAGGTAACCAAGAGCCTATAATATAATACATTTACATGTGGTTTGTGTAGGTATAGGCACACACAGAGATATATCTGCAGTAATTGAACCAAATTGTTTGTGATACAAGTGTCAGAAGTGCAGTAAGTCTAAAGGCTGTACTTTCTGGATCATTTCACACCTTGAGTGACTGCTTTAGCAATGAAATATTGACTGGATCTGCTTAAAAGTCATACTGCTATTTTATTGCTTTATTCAGCATAATCAGAATCAAATAATTATAATTCTTACTTTTCCTTTTTTATCTGTGAAAGACAGAAATTTATGTCGTAGGCAAGTTTAACTCGATTTCTGGAAATGTAACACCTGAAATGGGGGCAGAGCTGGTGGGAGGCAAAACCAGCCTAATATGAAAACTTAAATTTGAATGTTTCTTAAAAAATGAATTAAGATATAAATTCAAATTTGCAAGTAAATGAATTAAGCTGAAAGAGCATATGCATAACGTTTACACCTTAACCATTATATGTGGAGCTATATCTATTGATTTGAGATTGAATAATTGAGCAGAGCTAACTGTCTGGTCAATAGAAGTGAAGCTGCTACAGGACAGAAACAGAGTTTATAATAGAAGGCTTCAGCTGCAGAAGGATGTCATTATGATTATATGCTGTCATTTGATCATACTTACTAATAGATCCAGAAAAAATATTTTAATTGTAATAATGTAAGTTAACACAGGTATTTTTGTTAAAGTGTGACTCCTATGTATTGTATTAATGATGTTAATGTTCCCTTAAATGTTAGTGTGCAAGTCTACTGGTGAGAGCAGGATTGCTGCACTTGTGTTGGTGTGCACTGGCATCTTCTTGGTGGGCGTTCTAAATCTCCGGCCCCCACTAAGTGGAAAGGAATATAGCAATGCTGAACAGCATCTCAGTGCAGCCTGACACATCAGATCCTAGACTTTCAGGGGGCTGGAGCTGAAGGAGCTGGGAAAAGAGCAGTCAGTGGTGAATTCCGCTTTTCTTTCAAACTCCTGGAACCACACAGTTACCATCTGGGAGCTGTATATCCATGATAACCTTTCTTTTAAGTCTCTTTGTCTTAATGGTTGGGAGAAGTACAAGGAGTTCTTAATGTCTTCCTAGGCACACAAGTGTGTGTCCAAGAAATCATGTAACCTGCAGTCTAATTATGCCCCTAAACAAAGTTTACATTTTCGAGTGCTCAGTCAGTCAGCTGATACAGGAATTTAAAAAGGCATGTATACTGAAACAATCAGAATTCTGTTACTACAGGGACAGAGTCCAGTGGCCTTCATGGAAGCCTCTACCTATTTTAGTTCTTGGTGTCTAGAAATAAGAGTAGCTATTACTTTATGGGGAGGAAGGATTTGTTTACTCTTGAGCATCTGAACTCAGCCTTTGTTACCAGTGGTTTCAGAGCTGTTAATTTCCCATGGTGAAAGCTCTTTTCACCAGCACAATCAGGTTATCCTGAGCTGAGGATGTTTCACTAGTCTCATTTGTCTCCAGTATTAATTCTGTGCCAAATTCTTGCTTCTTAGGTCAGTGAAATGTTAGAGAATCTCACCTCGATCTTAGAGAGAACGGTTACAGGCTGCTTTATTATATTGAATTGTTCCTTAATAGTTATGGGTAACAGGAAAACCATGTAGAAAGTCCCTACTTGATAAACAGATTGGGGGTTTGTGACTTTCAGTAGTTAAAATAGATGCATTGCTGAGGCTGGTATTTATTGTAGCTAAACTGTGTTTAATTTAGTGTTCCTTGCATCTTTAAAAAGTGCAACCCCTTTAATCTATTGTCTTTAAAAGCATGTATTAGATGTCAGACAACATAAAGGCAGTATGTAGAGATAACCCTGATGTAAGTGATGGTTCCAGTCATCTAGTGTATGGATAAAAGATTTCCAAGGCTATGTTACTTGGCAGTTCAACATGATCTAGCTGTTTGTTAATCAGAGAACACGAGAAGAACAAAGGATGGAGAACAAAAATGTTGAAAAAAAAGTGTTGTATAGCTAGAAGATGTACAGTGGGACAGGTAACACGGGGGTAGGATTGGATAAAGCAGTCATGGAAACAATGAGCCATAAGAGGGCAAAATTTGTTTCCACTTTGTTTCTTGTGACTTGAGTTTGTTGGTAAAGGGGATAACATTTTGTATTCAGGCAGAGAGCATGTTCTGTAAATCTCTTCAGTTACCCGTTCCCTGGGTGTCGCAATAGATTAAGTCGCTGTGTGATGATATGACACCGCCATCACTCGTCTTCCTGGGATATTGCTGGAGGCAACAACAAACCTGTGTCTTTGGCACATGTGAAGGAATTTAGTGCTTGAGGGGTTAAATTACACAGGCTCCCCTGTGGATCAGCTTATGCTTGGACAGTAATAATAGCAATAACATTAATAATAAAAATGCCAGAGTGAAGGGAGTGGAGGGGGAGCAGGGGGAGAAAAAGGCAGAAGAGTGATGGAAGATGGGCTGGGACGGTCGGGGGTGGGGGAAGGCAGGCTGGAGGATGCGTTCTGTACAGCAGGTGTCCCGGCTCCACGTCAGATGTCGTAGGAGCCTCTGCAACATGGACATGCACAAATAGATGGCACAAAAGCTTTGAGGGTGGTTGGTGGCTCTGTGCGTGTCTGCGCTCTTGCTTCGAGCCATGATATCCTAGGGCAGTGTAACAAGCAATTCGTGTCAGCTCACAGTAAAGATTATTGGTGTTTTCACTGGGGAAATATTTACGCTCCATCTTCTTCTATTTTTAGCGCTTTGAGCTTGCAGTCAGGTAGAAGGGCAGGTGGGGGAGTGGGAAGAGACCCATTGAGGGACACGTCTCATCCCTCAATTAGATGGAGCTAAACCCCTAATCTTGCTTAGGAATAGCTGCTGATGCTAAGTTTTCTTCTTTCCCTTCTGGTTTAGTGGGATATTACATTTCACTGCAGTATAGATGATAGAATGGGATGTCAACTGGAATGTTTTGATTCTAACAGAAAGCATAAATGCATTTTAAGGAAGGTATTTTTTACATAGGTGAGGCCTCCAAAAAGAAATCCACCAAAAGGTAATGTAAGTGCAAAATAAAGTATTGGGGTTTTTTGTTGTTTTGGTTTTTTGTTTTTTTTTGTTTTTTTTTTTTTTTAATTCCTGGGTAGAAAAGCCATCACAGTAAAAGACAGCAATTTATTGCATTGCTGGGGAAAAAAAAAAAAACAAAAACCAAACTAAAACAAAAAACAACAAACAAAGAGAGAAATCTGAATTTGTTCTCTTTCAGATTTGTTGTTTATAATAATAATCCTTCTAGTGAAAAGGGCTAATTTACTCTTTCTATAGGAATATTTTAAGTGTGATTATCATAATATCACAGCTGCTGAAAAGGTCTAAAATAGGGCATTGACCTTGAACGTGTTCCTGCGTTTAGTATGTGGTGCTTAACATTCAAGAAACAATACAACTGCAACTCATTTATAAATGTATAATCTCAAAATGTTAACTCTTACTCTGTAAATACATGCCACAAGGATTTTAAAAAGCTTGCAGTATCCCATGAAGTACATGTGGTATTTTATCAGTGTAAATATGTATAAGATTTTCAAGATTTCTGCTGGGAATACTCCATAACTAAAGTAAGTTTTCCCTTTGGTACTGCACTAGTTTATGATTTAATTTTTACTGACATTCCACCAGTCATATTATTAGCTTCACAAAATGAAAGTGAAATAATCCTGTATTAATTAAACAGAGCAACTGAATTCCCTCAGTCATCTTATCCTTGGCTGTCTGAGACAGTAATGCACTTCAGTTTCTCTGAAGAAACTTACACTAAAAAAAGAGCTTGGGGTGATAGTGAGATATCCATATTGAAGTGTGTGCCTGAATTATCTTTAGGGAGGAGACCTTTTTTGGTGGGTGACAGGCAATGTGCGTGTGGTTCCCTTTTTCTGGTTTTTTGTTTTGTTTTGGTTTTTTTGGGGTTTTTTCTTTTCTTTTTTTTTTTCCTTTTTTTCCTTTCTTTCATTTAGTCAGAGGCTTTGGAAAAGGTGTTTTGTCAAGAGAATAATATTCATTTATAGCAGTGTGAACAGATTCTATTCTGTACCAGTGAAAGCAGTCATTTAAATACCCATACCCATGCCCTTGAAAATAAAACAAGGAGAAAATATGGAGTATTTATTTGAGACCAGATAAATTGAATGTAGTTCAGTAACATGGTAAGGCAATTGCTGTTATTTCACAGAGATATTTTTTATATGCTGGAACTGAGTGTAGCAGCAAAAGCTAAAAGCCTTGCTCCGTGTATTTGTGAACACACTGTGGAAAAGTTCTAAGGAGCATCAGAGATTGTGTTGTGTGAGCTTTTTTCCCTAAGATCAAAACAAAGAGTGATTAATGGTAAATACAGACTGAAGTAGCAGATGGCTTTTAAGTATTAACTTGACAGCGTTTGTCCAACTATGTTCAAACAGGTGAGCAGAATTTGGAACTTTTGAGGCATTAGTGTTTTTAACTCATTAGCAGCATATCCAGGGGTGCACCGAGTGCCTTCCAGTGAGAAGCACAAAAGAGAAGTAGACAGTGGCAATACTGTTCTAATGTAAATATCACTGTAGCATAGAGTGAGATCACACCTGAGTTGTGCTTCTTTAGTGAGTGATTGTGAATAAAGAGAAGATCACATATTTGATGACACTTCAGTATTTATTTCAAACTCTTAACAATATGGTATTTTCCAGCTGGACTTTGAATAAGGTTCCATAGTGTATTGCGAATTTCTGTCTAAAGTTAACAGTATGCTTGTTCCCAAATAAATCCTCAGCAGCTACCAGACTTTCATATTCTTGCTGCTTCCCTGCTGGCTTGAGCTTGTTGCTCCTTTTGGTAAATGCACATTTGACACAATGCACTGTGAGGCTTCTGTGAAGTGCCACTGAACCTTACTTCGGTTGCCTTGAGTGGTTGTGCTTTAAGAATCTGGCCCTTCTCATGCCTTGAAATGTCTGTAGTATTTAGATGTGAAGATGCTTGAAGATGTACTGTTTGGCACACAGGAAAAATTAGATGCACAGAGAGACATGGAAATGGAGATGCTGCTCAGCAATGCCCCTTGACTGGTACAGGCACTCCTGACGATTTTTCCCTTCCCCTCTCTTGATTCCATTACCACTGTTTCATATAGACTCCTTGTGGTAAGATTTTGCACTGTACATTTTGATAAGTTATTGCAGATGTGTGTTTGCATGCACGTTGTTATTGTGTATTCCTTGACAAAATTCAGTAAACTGATGCCCGGTTTACTTTTTTTCCTCCCCTACTACTGCTTTTATTTATTTCTACAAAAGAGCTTAAAATGGAGCTACAGTTAGCCCCAGATTATTTGCTGCTGTAATCTCTTTCTTATCTTGTTGTTTTTTTTTTTTCCTCCACTTTCCCCAAACTGATCTGTAACTGTGAAACCCAAGTTCAAGAATGTAGCTGGAATTCCAGGCCCCAGTCTGGTGGAGGTGACACTTTCAGTCCCTGGGGGAAGAAGCCAACTGCTTTGTTTATCAACATGCAAAGTACAGCACAGTATTTCTGGTTCTCCAAGAGGCAGCACTGGCAGGGCAGAGAGCTGCTTGCTTGGATGAAAGATGCTTGATAGAAAACTAGCGATGGCTCACAGGGGGAGAGGAAAAATGCATTATTTGGGGGTGTAGAGGAGGGTGGGGGACAACAAGCTCACAAGGTAGTGGAAACTATGGGAATGTGAAAACGAGGGCTTACAGGAAGACAGACCATGACAGAAGGAGAGACCATCGTGTTTCAGCCCCTGAATATAAAATCTTAGGAGATAATGAACAAAAGTAGGAATGTGCTTTGGTAAGTTTCAAAGTGGATTAGCTGTCAGATTTTAAGGAAGGTGTATTCCAAGGAATGTAATACAGAAAAGTGACCATATCAAATCACACATTTACAGGGATTCATTTATGGGTGATTTTTATAGAAGAAAAAGACATACACATGTATTGAAAGCATTTTGGAAAAAAAAAATATTGAAAAATAGACATTTTGGGTATAAATTTATAAACAGACATACTCCTATATCCTTATAAATCTACACACAGAGATACTCAGTACAAACAATGTATTTGTATGTTTTGCCCATGTGCACATGTAAATCAGTTTATAAGACTTGTATTTTGAGTATACAGTCATACAGATAACTATACATAAAGACATCATATTCAAGTTCGATTTCATTCCAAAATCTACATTTATCAAATTGTTACTTAAAGAGGATGTTCTAACACAGTAACATGATTTAATGCCTCTTGTTTTAAAATCTGGTAAAAACTGCTATTTTTTTTTGTCCCTGATGTTTCTACAGAGTATTTAAATTTTACTTTATATTTCAGAGCTTTTTAATTCACTGCTCACAAGCAAATTTACATCTTAATTACAGAGTTCACATTTAACAATATAGACAGCATAATGCTACTGGTAATTAAGCTTTTACTACCTGCTTTTATATACAGTGGTCTGAGATGTAGTTTTGCTGTGTGAGTTCTGATTCCTAAAATTGCAAGTATTTATACCAGTTTTGTAGGAAGCAGGCCCAGTCTCCACCTAAGGTTAAATACAGAACGCTGGAATCTCTTTGCTGTAAACATACACAAACATATCCATTGAACCTATATATGTTGGAATTTGGTCCTGTTTCTGTATTTTTTTTTTTTTTTTTGTAAAATGCTGTGAAACAGATCTGGAGAGGGCATTTCTGTTCCCATTTGTGAATGGTATTACTGCACTCTAGGGTTCGCACTGATTTGTTTTGATCTAAAAGACTGCCAATTGCATCATATTAGGGCTCCAGTCACAAAAGATCTTATAAGAGTTGAGCTGCATTCTAAGAAATTACTGTCTTTCCAGTGTCTGTTTGTTTTTTTTTCTGGAGAGAAACAGCCTGCATCTGTTTTCACTGGTAGGGACAGAAACGCTTTGAACCTGGAAAATATGTATGGTGCTTTAGTTGTAATATTAAGTAAAGGTGGTAGCTTTTGAGAAAAAAAAAATTCATCCCATATTCATTACCGATCCTTTTAAAAATGGGATATATGCATGTGTTTCAGTGCAAACCATGTCCCTAATGTCGCTAAATTTGAATATGGTCATAGTGTTGGAACAAGTTTAATCAGGAATTTTTCATATACCAGAGAACAACTCTGAGCTGGCTGTAAGCAGTGTTTTGCTGGAACCCGGCTTGGTGATGTTTATGCAGGCATGCCTATAGGGCTATGTGTTTATTGCCCTTTTAGTTCAGCAAAACTTACTTTACAAAAAACCCAAACCCCCAAACACTGTAGAGGTCTAGGCACCCTCTCAGATTTACTAATGCAGAGCTATTCCAGTGCAGCCCTTATCTCATTAAAATGAGGCAGGCTGAGTTGGTACACTCTAATCCCTGCACACTAACAGAGAAAATTGATCAGTTCTGGATCTTATCTAAATATACACATCTAAACATCCAAATATTCGCACAGGGACACATGCCTTATATATATACACCCCCGCCCCCCCCATGTTACGATGGCGCTATAACCTGTATAGGAACACGCATACCTGTATTGGCTCCAAGCAGCACCCACTATGTTAAGGGCTGGAATTGAGTGGTTGTTTTGTTAGGAATGTATTTTTTCTTTCTTTTTTTTTTTTGTTTTTAACTAAGTAGAAAAGGAACCTTTAATTTTTAAATAGGAAATTACATACCTCTATATTAGATAGTTGTATAATTTTCATATGTTTTTATGTATGCTGTCATATATACATAGTCAAATTCCAGCCCGCTCCCCCTCCCTTTTCCCCCCAAAAGTAACTCGCACGACAATGAAAAGTTGAGTTACCCAGAGGCTTCGGCAGGCTGCGCTTGGCGTTATAATTATTTGTTTTTCCCCGGCGCCGAGCAGTTCCAAAGGTTAGGGAAGCGGCGTTCAGGAGAGCGCGCCGGGAGCCGAGCCCGGCTGCCGCCACAGCGAAACGCCACGACCGGCAGCGGCGGCGGCGGCGCAAACTTCATCCTCTACCTTTGCGCGCAATCCTTAACCGGGAGCCTGCCAAGGTACCTGCCGAAGTTGGGGCCGGGCGGGAAGGGAAGGCGGGCGGGAGGGAAGGAAGGAGGGAAGCGGAGCGGGCAGCCCCCGCCGCTCGGTCCGGCGGAGCGGGCACGTCCGCAGGCTCTGCCCCGGCCGCCGCCGCCGCCTCAGGCCGCTCCCCCGTCCCCACCCTCTACCTGCCGCGCGCCCCGCGCGCCGGGCCGCCCCGGCGCCCCTGGCGCCTGATTGGCCGCGGCCCCACCAATCGGCCGTCCCCCCGGGCCGGGGGGATGCATATGTACAGCCCTGCTGCATATTCATGAGCTCCGCGCGGGGCTTTAAGTCCTTGATTAGGCGCGCGGGCGAGCTTTTGGTCCCCGCCCGCCGCCGCCGCCGCCGCCGCCGCCGCGCCCGGAGCGCGCCCGTGCCAAGTGCGCGGCGCTCGGCCACGGAAACTTTGCTTTCACCGCGGGGGCGCACGGAGGATGGTCGCCGGGCGCACATGGATTCGGTAGAACTTTGCCTGCCGGAGCCGCTCTCCCTGCACTACGAGGAAGAGTAGGTACCGCTCCCCGCCCCCACCCCACCGCCGCACGCCGCCTGCCCCAAAACATGACAGGCGCCTAAGACGCCCCTGCAGGTAACGCTGCGCCGCGGCCGCGGGCGGGAGCCGGCCCGGGGCGCTGCGCGGCCGCTGCGCGCCGTAGGGGGGGGGGCCGAGCGGGAGGCGCCCGGCGGGAGCGGTGCTGGCGGCGGGCGAGCGCCCGGCCCCGCGGCCGCCCCGGCGGTCGCCGTCTGACAGGTGCGCCGGCTCCCCTGGCAGCGCCGGCGGAGAGGCGGCGGTGGGCGGGAGGGAGCCCGCGCCGCGCTGGGGCGCCGGCCGGGAGCGGCCGCCGGCGCGGTGCCCGGTGCGGTGGCGGCCGCCGGTGCGGTGCGAGCGCCCTGCCGGGGGGCGCCGCTCCGGACCCGCGGCGTCAGCGGCCGGGGGGGCGGCGTGGGGCACTTGGCGGGGTCCGCGCCGCACGGCGTGTCCCTCCCCGCGCCCGCTTCCCCCTACAAAAGGCAGCCGAACACACTTTTTAAGGAGCCGCAGTTCTTGGCTGGCACTTCTCAGCTACCTGGCGGAGTGACTCCGGCGGAAAGCGTGGCGCCCAAACAGAACCGGGCGGTCTGGGGCTGAGGAGCGGCTCCTGGACTTGATTTCAGCCCGCAGCCGGGATTAAATATTAGTATATCTCGGGAGCTGTCACCGGTTCATTTTTCTTCATGTCGAGCCACTTACGTCGCTGTGCCCTGGTGTTAGGCCGGGAGTGACAGGAGCGCCGAGGAGAAGCCCCGGCTGGCAGCCAGCATCGCCCCAGCCGCGGCCGCGGAGAGGCTGCACGGAAGGTGACAGTGTACTATAGGTAGATGCCCACTAGCTGTCCTTGCTGCCTGCACAGTGCATGGCTGGTGGTAATTAAGCCAGGCATGAAAAGTGAATGCCGTGATCGCATATTAGGGAAATAATATGGGAAGTAACAAATAGCCTGGCTCACAGGAATACAGTTTGGGAAGGGGACGCGGGGAAAACCCACTGTAGTGTTTTGGGGGTAAAGAAAAGAAAATAAACAGAGGTAGGGTGCCCCCTCGGCTATGGTTTATAGGTCAGCGCACTGTATATAACGTAAGATAGCTTCGTAATGTAAGAGTGCAGTTTCTATAGCTTTTACTAACAGTGACACGTTTTTCATAAAATACATAAAAAGACGATAAGTTGAGTATTCTATGGTTTGGGGTTTTTTTTTGTTTTTTTGGTTTTTTTTTGGTTTTTTGTGGATGTTTCAGCCCCCCACCCCCCCAAAGGAGCTTTCTTGAATTTACCTTCTTACAGCTAATTTGAATGATTAGTTTAGATAAGCCTCTTAGAGTAGATGCATTTAAATGAAATCGGGGCACATGTCTTTTTGGCTCTAGTGCAAGATTCAGACTAATTTTTTTCTTCCTCTGGCTCAATTAAAAGTCATCTTAAAACACTCCCAATATATTGTCTGAGTGCAGGGTTGGAGGCATGTGGAATTGAGTGGACACAGAGGAAGAACTAGCATTCAGAGACGTATCTGCTTCTCCATCTCAATTAATAAACACCAGAGTTTTACACGTTGTTAATATCCATAATAACTGTGAATTGACTACATACTGTAACATGCATGTGCACATGTAAGCATAAGGACATACAAATAGATGTAGGAGTTTCTGCAGTTCTCATGGATGAGGGTAGAGAGGATTCAAGCTAAAAATTGTCCGAACATTTTGGGAGTGCACAGACATCTGTCTGACCATCACTAGGTATGCTTTGATTTTAAGGCAGAGCTTGTTAAAGAATGCAATAACTTAAAGCCAGCTGCAGTCTTAGCTTTTTGCTCTTTCAGCAATAACAATAGCATTAATAATTACTAATAGTTAATAAGCTAACAGATGCAATAAATATATCTGCTCATTTTGACATATGTGTCAGTTTAATAATTTTAAATGAATCACTGCGTTCATAACGGGAAATCTCGTTCAACCTCTGATTAAAATGTAACGTTGACTAAAGGATTATAGAGCGGACTTAATTTTACTGACTGTTTTAACAGTTGTCACAGCTGTTGGAAGAAGGAAAGGCAATTGAAACACTTCAGAAAAGCAGGGGGGGTAGGGAGGAGAGAGAACAGGAGTAGTTTAGTAAATTTAAACATGGTCTCTGAATGCCAAACATAGAAAATTGAGGAGATTTGTAACTCCAGAAAGCTTCTGTGCGCTATGTACATTTGCGTTCTGTGGCTCGCTGTGTTTCATTCATTTGAACATGTAGCTGCTTTCCCAGTTTCTCCATTTAAAAACATGCAATAGTGTTTAAATGTGAAACAAATTCATCTGTTCCCGTGCCTAGATTTTCATCTTACAACACAACCGATAGAATGCGCAGATGACAAGAAATAAAGGTTGCGTAGAATGGCTGTAACATTTAAAAAGTGGACGTAGGTGTCACATCATGTGAGTACTTCAGTGCAGTGATGGTTGGTGTACGTATTTTATATTTTTCTGACCATTCTCATGTTGTGATGTGGGAATGGTCTGTGGAGTCGCCCTGTGAGTCTGGCCGGATTATGTTTGTGTATGGATGAATATGAGTGTGTGCGTTACTCACGTGTACATATATTTGTGTGTTTGTGTGTGTGCAAGGTGATTATGTGCTAAACATAAAAGAGTTTATGTCCGTTTCAGTCTTTAAAATATTTTGGCATAGCTTCTAATTGCTGAAGAATTTTTTTAGAGGTGTCTTTCATTCGTAAAGGCAGGAAAGGGGCAGGCTGAAGAACGCTTCTTTGTGAAGTGGGAAGCAGCACTTGATTCCGCTCCACGGTTTCTCCAGGCTCTGAAAGTCTTTAACCTCGCCCGTTTGTCTTATTAGATAGCTTGTTACAGTTGTTCCTGAGAAATAGAGCCCCAGGCTGATGTTCCAGCGGGTACCCGGTGTGTGGGGTGGCACACAACCCTGGGCAGGCGTACAGCCCCTGCCTGGCCTCTCCCAGGGCTCTCCCCTTGGGCAGCAGGCAGGCCTTGGTCCCTTCTTCCTTCCCTGTTTCCGGTCGTAGGGCTTTGCTTTTTTTCGTTCTGCTACACTGCTGGCAAGTTTTTGAATCCTGCAGAAAGTATAAAGGATTTGTGCTGAAATGCCTGTCTGGCACATTTTCCTTTACTGGGGCTTGCCCCTCTTTTAGTGATGGGTGCCCATTTTAATGTGTTTATGGTTGTGCTCTTTTATTTACTGAGCCTGGTGCGTTGCAGCGGTAATTAACCCGTGTTATTAGCAAAGCCCTTGTGGATATCCATTCATTCTCTCGAATGGCTGATCATTTTTTTCGTACTTTCCCCCCCACACCCCGTTTATTCCTAAGAATCACTGTCCTTTTTCTCATAGACCTTAAGCTTTTAACATTTCCTACAAATTTCTTTTTAAACTGAGGCAGGTAGAAGGGCATCATCCCCATAGTTCCATAATAAAGAATAACTATTGTCTTAACAAACTGTTTTCAAAGATGCTAATGGGAAGCAAAACAACTGTGAGAATCTGTAGGGAACAATTTATTTAATTATTATTTTTCAAAGCACATGCTTAATGATAAGAAAAGAGATAAGAATTTCCCTAGCTTTTTTTTGTGTAGCTGCATTAGCTGCTGTGAATATTTTAGTGTTCATATTTTAATCAGATTTCAACTTAGTTAATAGCACTTTGGGCATTTAAAAAATATTGAGCCAGCAGAAAAATACTTGTGCTTGCACTGCTGAGAAAAGATAAGGGCCACCTCATTAGCCAACCCTACTTTTGCAATTAATTTCAAATACATGGTGCTATTCATCAAATAGAGAAGGTAACTTGTCTACGATAATATTTAACAATACTTGAAGCCCACTTTGCTTAGAGTAGCTAAAAAGTATGATATGTCTATTCTCACAGATGTGTCAGTCCACACACTATGCTGCTATTTCTGTATGTTACAAAGTTACAGTAGAAAAATTATGGTATAAAATATAATATATTCATGAATAAGTGACAAGATTATTCGTTTTGCAGAACAGTTTTAAAGGACTGACCCTGGGCCTACAGGGAGGTTGCTGGCACCTTTGTGGAGCTATAAGTAGGAATGAAAAAAATGCTTATTTGAACCTTTCAAGGAGGTATATAAGATAATTATCTTTTTGCATAGAATAAATAAAATGCGTAGGATAAGTAGGAAAAAAATACGAAAGCAATTCTTGCTCCTGTTGAAGCCTGAAGTAGCCTTTGTCTATAAGATAAGCTTTGCTATGAATTCTTTTTCACAGCAAATTCATGAAGGGAAGAAACAATAAAATGTTGATCCGTTACAAGTGCATATGAGCCTCACGCTACCGAGCTCTCTAGAGGAAATCTGTGATTATGCTGGGCCAGTTTGTTCAGTTTTTATCTCTTTTACATCCACTGGCCTTGTATTAAATTGTCATTGTCCTAAAGCACATGAGAGAGAAATGAATTGCATTTCTCGACATGCTCTGACAGTGAAATATTTGGCCTCTCTGTCTCCAATCATACTCATATGTATGTTTGATAGTGCAGGGATGACACCAACAGTCGCTGCAGCTTGACACTCCACTTATTACATGTTCTTTTACATTTTGTGTATCGTCTTTTCGGCTTCACTTAGGTAGTCATACGTGCACAGTCGTATCTGTAGCAGCATGTACCTACGTGGTTTTGTTTTATTTCCATTTTATGTGAAATCTTCTGTCTGTGCACAGCAAGTTTTGTGTTCAAACACGTTTATATGCGTGCCTCTGTGTGTGTTCCAGGTGTATAGTGTATTCCTTATGCAGTTTTGGCAATGTACATCTATTGTTGTGTGTTAGCTACAGACAGATACACAGTAAGTATATATATGCAGAGCTATATAACTTCCCTCTGTGCAGTTGCTTGTCAAAAAGCAGCTGCCTTTATGTGGTTTTATGTGTTTTTTTTTCTTATCCATGAGAAGAGAGCTGGCTAGCAATGTATTTACACCTCATTTTATATCAGATTCTCCATGTAATCTAGCAGGTTTTGTATTGTGTTCACAGTTTTGCTTTTAAAAGATGCTGTATTTTTTTATAAAATTCTTCTCTTCCAAGTAAAGTAAATGAAAAGTCCAACATTTATTCACATTACTGCAAGTTTTGGCTGTCAAACAGATATTTATTTTTTCAGCTAAATATATCTTTGGACACACAGTTATATTTGCATCTAAAGACTATAATTATTTTTAGGGCAGAAGCCTCCTGCATATGGTTGTTAATATACATCATGATGTCCTCAGACAAAAATATAAAATACATACTCAATTTTAATGGTCCTTAGTCCTCTCCAAAAGTCCTATGGTTGTGGGGTTTTTTGTTTTCTTCTTTTGTTATGGTTCTGTTGTCCAGAAGTAAAAATACCGTGAAACATTAAAGAAAAATATTAAACTGAATTGTATACTGCTATTTCAGATAGTATTGCTTAATTATTCTTTAAAGGACTTGATACTGCTTTTTCAGCAGCACTTTGGAGAGTAACTTCTATAGGACATTGCCTTTTGACTTCTGTGTCTCATGAAACAATTTATGTATTTTCTGTGTTACAGAAGCTGTAAATCTCTTGGGTTTGCTTACATAATGCTTGTAATGTTTTTCAGTTAATTTGTATTTCCTTCAAACAAAGAAGGGTTTTGCTCTTTGCTGTTCCTTAATATAGCAGGTTTGCATCAAAGGGAATCTTATCTAATTTCCAATTATTTTCCTCTTTTAAGTAGCATAGCTTTTTAATCAGAGCATCATTACCCATTTCTTTTAAAATTGAAATAAAAAATATTTTTTCACTTCAGCTTCTTGTACTTGCTAGAAAAAATGTCTGTTAACAGTCTAATGAAAGTTAGAGTGATATAAGTATCCTTACAGAGTATAAAACAAGCATATGCTGTTTTTCTTTACCGCTGAATGTCTTATTCTTACCGTGGGTCACCATCCTGAATTTTTATGTCATCCAGATGAAATTTTCTTATTTAGATAAAAATGATTTACAAGACAAAGCAAAACAAAAAAAAAAACAAAAAAAACCCACAAACAAACAAAAAAACCCCCACAAAACTTATTTTATTGTGACACTAATACAGAACCTTTAGTATGAAATTGGAGGAGGATCGCCATATACTGTGGTAAGTTAGTATAGCGGGGTGTATGAAATGGAGGGGCCTTGTTCTCAGTCTCATCATGCCATTTATAATATCCTTGTACAAAATTGTGCACATTTATTTATATTATAACCTGCTGAAATATGATTGGTTACCCTTATGCACATGAGAATAGTCTAAATATATCCTTTTATCATACAATGAAAATTATATTCTCTTTCCCTGGGTAAAATCTCTTTGCAGCTTTGAGCTGCTGTCTTTATATGGGAGGCAGATTCTCTTAAAGGGTTGTATTCTGAAACCAAACTTTAAGATAAAGTGATATGAGGTTTTCCAAGTTATTACTCCATAGCTTAGTGTAGATGTCTCTTACTACTCTGTGTGTTTTCATGTTGCTATAAGTGGAAAAAAAAAACCCTGCACATCTCCTTTTCATCATTTTGATTGGAACTACATACCATATGTAATGTGTTTTGGCAGCACTTACCTAGCCAAAGAAAACAAATTAATATTAGCCATGCTGAGGGGTGTCAGAAGTATCACAGATGTGTCGATTTAGCTTTGCTCCATCACACACTCTTTCCTTAAACAACTGGTCAAGCTGTTGCAAAATGTAGTGTTGGCTACAGTGAGATTCTAATAGGTGTGATCAGAGATTGATGGCTTTGGCAAGTTAGAATGAGAAGATGATGTGGAGTTGCTGTTGCTTGTTTTGAATGGCCTCAGAAAAAAGCCCCAACCCTAAACAAACAAAATAAAAAAAGAAAAATTAAAAAACCCTAAAAATATAATTAAAAAATTATAAGCCAGTCATGTGTGCACACGCACCTCCACCCCCCAAGCCAGCTAGATATGAAACAATTTAAAGTCCTGTAGATGTAGAGATGCTGCTGAGTGAAATGAAAAAGTCATATCTAAAATGTACTGCTAGCTTGTTCCTAAGCATTTCTTAAATTCCTTCCCATATAGAGGTGCCAGGATGGGTGGGGAGGAGTTGACTTGTTTTATTCAGTCTGTTTTTATCTATGGTACTGCTGCTCTTTCCCCCTTTCTCTCTATTTCTGGATTTTGTTTCTAGAGCTGTTTTTAGAAGAAACACTTTTTTCAATCTCACACATGAATATTTTTAAGGACATACAAAACAGGAAAATCTAGTAAAAACAATAGTTAACAAAATAGTGAAATCATACTCTTTTATGTACTCTTTGCAGAGTACTACTGGCAGTTTGTGTAGTTTTCCATATCTTGAAAATGCAAGCAAAAGGATCATTTTTCTATGTATTCTTTATTTACTATTAATTTTTTTTTCTGTCTCCAGATTGGCTGTAGGATGTGGTTCCTGTCTTTGTGAAGGACGAATGCCAGTGTCCTTTTGTGTTTAAGTTGGTATTTTATCGCTTTAGGTGGACTGTGATATACTTGGTTGGCAAGTATTAATGCTAAAATAGTTTTCAGAGGGATTAATTTCAGCAAGTCTGTGAGGCTTTCTCCTGTGCAATTATTTTTTTCACTTTTAAGGAAAAAAAAAAAGAAAAAGCATGTAGTTAAAAAAACCTCCTAAAACTCATGTGCCATCTAAAGCAGATTTAGTGTGCGTTTCCAAAGCAAATGCCTGTGTATTGCTAGCAGAATTATCTTTGAAGAATGGTAAAATTCTTACAGCAAAAAGTGGAATTTTTTTTCACCCCTTACCATGGTAGTTTAATGCTCTGTGAATGCAAGGTGTCCTCTACTGAATTATATTCACTTTTCCATCAGTGAAAGAATTCCCTGTCAGTGTTCTTACAGCGGCCGCCACCATGGTGGGACGGAGGAGATGTTCCGAAGTGGCACGAAATGCTATGTCTGCAACCAGCTGTTCCCCTCAGCATTAAAGGGGTGACACTGGGCTTCCCCACAGCTGAGTAGCATCCAGGGACACCCTGTGGCTCTCCTGGCAGGAGCTGCTCAGGCCCAGTTGGTGCTGGGCGATATTTCGGGCGCGGAGCAGCCACGGCTGGTGGCTGACATTGGTATGAATGACACCTGTCCCATCAATCACCAGGCCCTGGTGTCACAGATGGAGAAACAACAATCGGCCGCATTACCCGGCGCTGCACACTTGGCTTAGTTCGGCTCATTGTTCTCCCACAAATCTCGAGGATGGCTGGTTCTGCGCCGGGAGTCCAGGCAGAGGCGCGGGATGGGCTCAGGTGGTGGCACGGGCCTGCCCTTCGCTGCTCCATCAGAGGTACTCAGGGAAAGGCTGTCACTGGGAGGGGGCGGTGGGAAGGAGCCTCCACGCAGGGGCTGGAGCTTCAGCTTCCAGGAAGGCTGCAATTAATCAAAGAGCTGAAAATCAGGATTTCTCCTGGCATTCCAGAAGTTTTCATTTGGCGAGCCGAGAGTGCCCGGTGCACAGCCAGGTTAACGTTTAACTCTTCAAATCCTGCGCTCATCCCGGGAATACCCTGTCACCCTGAGGAGAATGAAGGGGAAGCTGTGCCTGTTTCCTATGGCTGTGCAGCGGCAAAATCTTCAAAGCCGTGGCCCTTCCAAAGTAGTTGGGCTGATATTATTCCTCAGTAGTTTGCACTGAAAATTCTGTATCTGAGACACTGAATGAAAAGTAGAGTTGCCAAGAGGGTTTTTTTGGGGGAAAATGGGGGATTTGTTGTGTTGTTTTTGTGGTGGGTCTTTTAGTGCCAGGTGGATGTTGGATCATGAGAAATCACTGTCTTGTTCCAGACAAAACCAGTAAAGGTACTTAAATGCCTTCAGACACTGTACCCATTTTCCTTTCTTTCTTTCACTTTCTCACCCCTTGCAAATCACAGACAGTTCTTAGAGGACAGGAGAATAAAATAAACAAAAAAGTAAATAGAAATTATTTTTTATACTCGTAAGGCCTGTGTCAGATCTGTTTTGAATGCATTTGAAACCTATTGCTTCCACGTTCTTTTCAAAGTAGTACCAGATAAATGCCTGTGAAATATTGAGATGGAAATGATCATTCTTCACAAAATTCTTATTTTTTCCCTCCCTATGTCCCTTTTGTGTTAGGCACTAAGGAGTGACTGTATTTTTGTTGTAAGCTCTAATTCACTGCTGCTGGTATAGTTACAACTAATGTCCAGCAGAAAACCTGTAACATGCTAGAAACAGGCTACAGTGTGCTGAAGACACAGCTTATGTTTGATTGTGTGTAAATACAGTTAGTTAGTTGGGTTTATCTGATAGCCTGGCAGAAAGAGAGAGGAGCAGTACAAACTGTTTTCAGTAACTGTGCTGTTCATACACCTGATAAGATTGAGAGTGCTTTTGAACTACTGATATGCTTTGAATAAGAAAAGAATAATCACATCCATTGGCACCGGCTTATCAGGAATGAAGTAAAATGCCAGCACTTTTACATTAGCAAAAGTAAATGTTTTAGACACTTTGGGCCTTTTTTCCATTTAAATTAAATAGCAGGGTGCTTTTGAGTGTGCTGTAATGAATGGAAGGATTTATTACCTTGACAAAATTACAGGTGAATATGTTGAGAGAGGAGACCTCGGCAACAATAACAGCTCTTTGATAAGTGGCTACATCTATTCATGCTTTTGGTACGGAAATGCAGCAATTTTATCCTTTCTTGCTTTGTGAAGTGCAGTGGCTAACTTGCAATGTGCAGTTCTTCATCGTGTAACATGCTTGTGCAGTTTGTAATATACTGGCAATACATTTAATATTCGGTACCTAACACAGCTGTTCATAAAACAATGCTTGGTCATTTACCAGTGTGTCCGCTGCCTTCGGTTGCTGTGTATTTTCATGTTTGAAAAAGAATGTATCTCAGAGTCTTTGCTGGGAAGGCTAGGTGTGATTCATCATTAACTTAGCCCAGCAGGCATGAAGCATGCTCAGATGCACTATTATTTTCTCAAAGTTTGCTGATTTTCATTTCTGTACCCTTTTGAAAATTTTATTTCTAGGTTGTTTTTCTTTCACATGCCTACAGTTAATTTTGGGATATTCAAATTTGATGAATGATAGTGCAAGAGCATATTTGATTGATTCTGGATTATTATTGATTACTGTCAATGAGATCACTGTGACACTTTGAAATCAATGATATGTGATTAAACCAAGGCTCCACTGTTCTATACATTAGGTAGCAGTCGAGAATTTAGGAACTGTATGTTCACAAGCTATAAATTGAGAAAATGTTCAGATTTAAATAGCCCTTTGTTTGGCATTTATTCACCAAAATAATGTTTCTTGGGAAAGTTAGTTTTCCCAAGTGCGAGCTTTCAGTAAAGGAAAGGTCATTGATTTAAGGTTTATTAAATTTTAGCTAAAAACAACTGGCTCCATTTGGGTGTAAAATAATTTAAGTACTTACTGCAGGCAACCTTCATGCTTTAGAGCTGTTGCTCAAAGGTTTCATTCTTCTATGAAGATGTCAACTGTAAATATAAAAATGCATCACTGAAAATGTAATGGTTTAAAGATTCTAACTGAAATAAAAATTCCTGCCTGGGGAAAGCACTATAATCAAAATAAAGTAGTCTTAACTTTTTTTTTTTTTTTTTTTTCTGTGGAGGCTGCACTTGAAAAGAGTGCTTCAAGGCAGCAGGTAGCAATGTTGTTAGGGAATGCCAATTTTTATTTATTTATTTATTTATTCTCCCCCACAGATGATGATAGTCTGTCTTTGGAATCAGCAGTACACTTCAGCCACTAATACAGGCAATATGTAAGCTGATGCTGCCTGTGAAGTGCAGTATCCTGGCATTTAAGTCAACTTTATAATCTGGCAAAAACCCTACTTGACAATATTAAAATCTAACTTCTGAAGCATTCTTATTTCTGAAAGCTTTTTATGTCTTTTTGTATCTTTTTAGCATATATTAGATTTCTTAAGAGCAGTGGCCTGGATGTACACTTGATGGATGACTGGGGTGGGGATTCTTCTTCCCCACTTGTCGTCCCCTCCCCCTTTCCCCCCCCATAATTTTAAAAAAAGGTGTAATACTTGTGCATTAGGTAATGCTGCATCTGTTTGAAGAAATCTTTTCAAGTGCAGCCTCCACAGAAGAAAAAAAAAAGAAGTTAAGACTACTTTAATTTGATTATGGTGCTTATTATAGGAATACCATGGATGCAGCTGTTTTACAGAATTAACATGGAGCTTTTGTACCATTGTTAGCTAAGTTAAAGGTAAGAAGGACAGTCTGCTGCAAAGGTCTTGCTTGCATCTATTTGAAGAAATCTTTAGCTTCTACTGATAGTGGACTGATTGGAAAATAAATGGAAGGAATGCCATTCATTTTAACAGATTTTGGATCAGTCTCTATAACTGATTTAAAAAAAAATGAATGATTTGGTAGTATTTTAAAATAAATCAATGAAGAAATGGAGCCTGTGTCCAAGGACTCAACTGCCAGGATGTGACATTTGCACTAGTATAGAGTTGCCTAAGGGAGTGTGACCAGGAAATACTAAGATTACCCCATAATATTTTCTGTATGAGCTTAAAAGCAGTGTTGGCATTATGCCCGTATCTTCAGCCTTGGGTTGCCTAAAGAGGAGGTAGAAATCCTTCAGATGGAGATGGTAAGACAAAGTGAGACTGGCCCCTTTTTTACTTGGTTTTACATCTGAATTGCAAGAGAGGCTGAAATGCTGAATTTACATAAAGGTTAATTTATGTTGGTTTGTTTCTAGCGATGAATTTGGGGTGTGAAGCTGTAACATGGAATACATACGTCTGCTTGATGCGTATGACCTTTTTTTATATGTGCAGAAACACCTTGGTGTTCCTATGCAGAATTCAGAAATCACAAAGGATGGTCACTCAGAGTGTCTTTGCCTATGCAAAATAAATTTTAATAGGTGGAGAATTGCCTTGACTGGCCTCCAACCAACATTTTATTTATGAAAAGGTTTATATAGTGTTTGAGAGATATAGGAACTTGGCTCTTGGACAGAAAGCATTTTTCTCTTTGTAGAAAGAAATAGGCCAAGATGGCATAACAGGATAAAGGAGACAGAGTTTGCTCTCCAGGTATTCTAGTGCTTGTTTATGTTATTTTAGTCTTATAAAGAGTACCAGAAAGTGGATGTGAAAGTACTGTGTACTGCCCTCCATTTTAGAGACTTTTCTAGTGCAAAACTTTGTTGTAGATAACAGTGCCTGCATCTGAGTCTCTGAGTTGGTAAACGTGCATGTGATTTCTGTCCCTGATCTCAATGCACATTTTGCTTCAATGTGTTCACCCAACAAAAGGCTTCTGTTTTCATTTGGTTTCCTCCCCTTGAGTTTCTTATTCTCCTTGGCTGTGAACACCATGTCATTTCACACCTATTCCTTTAATCACAGATCACATTTTTGTCTTGGATAAAGCAGTCAGTTTTCTGTACAAATGAAGCCATAGGTGTGACTTTATGGCCTTTTTTTAATGCTTAAGTGTGTAGATCAGTGTTGAGATTAAGAAACAAAACCTGATTTCTACAACAGTAACATCTTGAATTTCATGTGAAAATATGTTTGAAGGAAGTTGTGGTTTTTCTTTAATCTGCAAAAGCCTGTTCCTGTAAAGGTTCACAAAAGGATGCATTATCAGCATTCAGTACTTCTCTTAGAGCAAAGCCTATTATTTTATTAGGCACAAAGGAAAAGGTGAGTTACACAGCATATATTTATAAAGGTTGTGTCCATAACATTTGTCTCTAAGATTTGCTATCTGGAGAAGAACTCCTAGAAAAGCTAGGCATGAGGACTAAATATAAGCATGTGCACTTAAACCCCAGTTTTAAATTTCGAATAGTTGGGATTAGTGGAGTAAGGAAAAGGAAACAGGAATGTCAGGCCTTTCTTCCCTTTTACAGTTTTTGCACAGCAGTTGGGTTTTTGTTTCCACTTTAGTGATTAGTTTTTTTGTTGGACCTGGTGAGGATTGTCTGGGAGCGGCACAAACCACAACCCAGCAGCAGGCTGCTAGTCAGCAGCAGGTGTGAACAACATAAAACAGGATTAATGCTGAACCAGAGTGTGCACTAAAAACAGAACCCCTGTGTTGGTTTTACAAGGGCAGTAAGATAGAAGCACTCTTCTCGTGTTTACTAAACAGTGTTTAGTGGACTATGTAAATGGCTCTACTCAGCTGCAAAGGAGTAAGTGCAAGAATTATTATGCATTTGAGATTTTTAAAGACACTTTTTCCTCCTTTAAGAGTATTCCTCTGTTACTGTTAAACTAAAGGCAGAAAGGTAAATGTCAAGGTGTTCAAAGTTAGTGCTTCAGAACTGAAGCGAAGGGAAGGGAGGATGGAACGTCAGCGTTCAGTGTTTAAACTTTCTTAGTCACTGACATAGAGGGGGAGGTAGATTTTACTGTCGTTTTGAAATTACACCTTTGCAATTTAGGGTTTAATGTCTGCTTCTTTCTTCTGTACCCATTTCCTTTTAAAAGGCAGCTTTTCCATTCCTTTGTGTTTGCATATTTGGGAGCTGTTAAAACTGTGTATTTATTATATCCATTACATTCAACATCAAAATCTGCCTTCATTTATGCTCTGTATTATAAGTATTTTTCTCTTTCCCATTATTCCTGGAACAGGTTTGAGAAGAGATTTGTATTCTAACAAGCTGCATTTACACTATATACATAGTTTGATTTGAAAAATAAGAAGACAACAAAAGAAAAGCAAAACAAAAAAATAACCATACTCAAATAGAAAAAACCCTCAGCAAAAAAACCTCGAACAAAAGAAAAAAACCAAACTCTCAGTTCCAAACCACTCCGAAACCAAAACACTAACCCACAAAAAACACAACTCATTTTTCCTGAAGTGGTAAGCATTTTCAGAAGTTCTGCAAACTCAGCCTTAGGAAAAATCATCAGATCTGTTTGCAGAGCTCTGAGGAAAATTTAATCCTCTTGAAAATCAACTTCATGTTATTTATATCAAGTCCAGTTTAATTATGTCTTCTTTCCTATGAAGTTTTTATGGGATTGGAATTGACAATTACTTTTCTCATAGAACAGAATGAAGTTTTTTTTGATCATTCAGTCTCCTTTCATCACCCTAATTGCTTGCAAGTTGCCAGGTTATAGATATGAATTTACCCATGCTTTTTTATTTTTTTTTAATTCATTTTGGTTTGGGTTTTTTTGCTCTGAAATGCTTTTATGAACCATAGCTGCTTTTGTAGGGTCCAGATCATGTCTTCACAGACACCTCTGCGACTTGACTCTTTTTGCTTCAGGACATCCCTATACACCTCTCTAGAGGGGTACAGGTCTGATATTTGAGGGGATACATTGGGATAGGATGAGAGCTTTGCTTGTGCATGTTGTCCACAAAGCAACAGCAAGAATTACCCAAAGAGGAAGACTGCATGCACTCTGGTTCAGAAATCTAAAGTTAAAGAGAATTGAGTAGGTTTGTTTGAGAGCAAAAAATAGTCAAGAATTAGTCTATTTTCTAAAATACTTGGAGCAGTCACTTTACCTTATTAATTAGTGGCTTTAAATCTGTCATTAAAAGTAATTGCTTTAGTACCTACACTGTGAAAACATACCTAAAAACCTTATAAAAGTAAAGATTTCATTCTTTCTTACTGCATTTCCCCCCTCCACATAGAGTTAGGTACACAGTTTTAGTGCTAAGAATATACATGATTGTTTCAACAATGAGTTTTGATATTGAAAACAGAAGGCTTGGGAAATCCTAATTTTCCAATGTATTAATTTTTTATCACTAGTGAAACAAGCTCACCAACGTAATATACATTTTGAATCCAAGTGTGGTTCTGTGATTGTTGCTCCAATGATGTGTGTGTTAGTGTTATGGCAACCTGGAGGTGGCTCAGAGGTTTAATTTTAAAGAGGGTGTTCCTGCATGTTCAGAGTTCTGTTCATCTGTTGTTGCTGAGAAAACAGCTTATATCATCATAGTGAAATCATGACTTGTGTGATAGCATTTGTAAAGTGCACTGCCTTTACTGGCCCTCTGTGATGTTGTAAACTGGTTACTATAGCTTGAACTGCTTTTGTGTACCTGGTAGTACATAGTTCACCATTTTCAGGAGTTGCTGGTATCAAAATCGGTTGTGTATGAGTTTGCATGTATGATCCCTGGGTTGTTTGACCTTTTTATTTTTTTTCTGGTCTCTCTCTCTCTCTTTCTTTTTTTTTTCTCAGAGGTGGTAATATCAAACCTTGAAGTTCAGGATTTTCAGTTAGGACATGTAAGCATACAGAAGTTGTGCTGCTTATCCAAAGTTTATCCTGAGTGCTTAACCTCTTTGGCCTTAGAATCAGTCTGGGCATCCCATGAAAGCAGTCTGTCCCTTGAGGTTTTCTGTAATTCCTGGTTTCTGCCAGGTCAGAAATAAACAAGAATAGACTTTTTGATAATGCTGCTATGTCTTCTCCCTGGGCCAGATGAATCTAGATGCTGTATTATTATGTTTATTATTGTTTGAGTCCCTAATGAGTGTGTTTAAATCCCTGAAGAGATAAGTTCTTGTTTGTTTCAGGTTTCCTTTGCCAGTTTGGACCAGTTCTCATTTACCCATGCAGGTTTATTTACAGTCAGTTTCTCTTTCCAGTTATACCAGTATGCTCAGGGGAAACAGAATATCACACAGGACATGTCTCAACTTACACTTTTTCTTTTGCCTTCAACATCATGGAAATGCTTATTCTGATTAAAAAAAAAAAAAAAAAAACAAAAAAACAAAAACCAAACCAAAATGGTATTTTGACTCAGTAGTTGAATGAAATTGCCAGTCAGTTCTGTACGAGGTACCCTGTTACCGTTTAGTATCTATATTATGGAAGTATAGAGGCCCTGTCGTGCTACTGTGTTTTGTGTACAGTGTGTAAATACATAGGTAATTCCTATTCAAGGACTTTGCTGACTACAAATACAAGCAATTCATGAAAGCTGCAGAAAAGGGCACAGCATGCTTCTCTAATGTTGCAAGTCCAACCATACTCTATATGTGTGCCTGTATAGTTGCATAAAACCTCTCTGTGTGATGTTGTATCTTTTATTTAAGCACACCACGAAAGGCTACCAAGGAAGTATGGATCTTCTTTTGTAGATCAACAGAAATCTTCCTGGTGTGTGAGGGAGAGGTGGGTGGTTTCATCTGTGTCATCTCAGAGAAGGTGAAGATAATGAGAAGGAGGTAGAGGTAGAAGTGCTGTGAGAGGAAGACAGACCAGGGAACAACACAGGCTGCTGTCGTTGGCATGGCACAAGGGGTGGGAGAAAAGGTTGGAGAGACAAATCTGGATAGTACAGAATTGCATAGAGCATCTGACTGACTGCTTACATTTAATACCTTTCTGCAGTATGATTTTTAGAAATGGTCCTTGAACAGTGATTTCAGTTAATACAGTGTATCAGTTGCCTGCTGACTTGAAAAAGAAAATGAAGTTAATTGCTTCTGCTTATTTGGACAGCAGTACATTTTATAGAAAAAGGGCAGCTTCTGACGTACAATGATACTGGTGCCAGTCAAACTCTGCCAGATGTGTCACCAGATTTCTTTCTTTTTCTCTTTCGGGTATTCTTGTTCAAAGCATGTATTATAATTTTGGGGTTTTTTTTCTTACCATCTTCTTCAGTGTATTTTGCCCAGTGTTCCAAAGAGGAAAGTATCACATGACATTGTTAATTTTTGCAGTCAAAGACAGACCTACTGCCTCAGCATTAGTTTGCATTTTCCCTAGCAGTGTCAAAATATTTTGTAATAAACTTACTAGTTCTATATATCTCTTAAGATAGGTAGAAGAGATTCAGTTAAGAAACATACTGCATAGATGGAAACTGAGGCTTTGCACTGTAGATATACTAGGTATTAAAACTCAATCTGAAAACTGTGACCATGTACCAGAAGATATATAGATTTATATATTATAAAATGTGACTAGTTACCTGTGAAATAGTAGAGGTATTTGGAAACGGAAGGAGAATCAAAATTTTTGTGAAGTCATGAGTTTAAGATCTTGATAAGATTTTGGGCCTGTTTTGTTTTATGTACAGCACTCAGGGGCTTGCTGGAGAAAAGAGATGAAGTTTTCTCCTTTAAGGGAAGAGAGAGGGGAAATGCTCCTTACACACTCTTAAATAATTGCATTTTGGTTAAGAAAGCAAATAAGCATCTGGTCATTTATTTAACTAGTTCCCACAGTATTGTACGTAAAGGGTTTTTTCCCCTCTGCGTGCTGCTTTCTGCTACACTGATGATAATGTACCTGGAAGGAAAAGGCAGCCCGGGCTGAGGCAGCCAGCGTCAGACAGGGCGGGCTGCCATCTGTCCCACCTGCTGCATTCATGTGTCCATCTGGTTACTGCAATAGCTCATTGCGGGCTTCAACAGAGCAACATTCAGGCTGAAAAGAAGGCAGTGTGAATTATTTAGGTAGCTAGTGTAAATAAAGAGAGGGGGAGAGGAGCAAAGGAGGGGAGTTGTGAGAGGGAGAAAACACTCTCTTACTCCTAGATGCTTTGGAATGTGTTAATGCATGAGAGCGTTTGATTTGCATATAGATTTAGATGTATAGATCATTGTGAAGATTACAAGCCAATGAGTTTTATCTAGATTTAGATAGCTCTCAGCCTGGTTTGCGCATAAAATATAGCCAGTTTCAGGAGGAGAATCTTTGGGGACTTTAAACCTAAGTGAAACTGATGAAATGTAATGCTTTTAGGTATTAATTTAGCAGAAATAAAATATTTCCTTTAAGGGCTTTCTGTGCCCTTTGTTAACCAAGAATTTATAACTGCTTTGCATAGTAAGTGCTTTATACACACTGTGTGGTTTTGATTTGGTTATAGTTACATTTGTAGTCATCTGTACTCTATTCTAAGAGGAAAAGCAGTTGACAAATGCTTTTCCTTTTTATTCTCTCATGTTTATCAGGTGAAGATTAAATCCGGTCATCAAACAAATAATTTTCCAGCTGTCAGTGTATATATTGTTACACAGACAAGTATATACATGCTTTTCTGCCTACATGAACATACACACAACATTTAAATATTCTTAAATATTTTTAATGGAGGTAAGAAAACAGAATTTCATAATTACAGTGGCCTTAAAAAAATAAGTAGGTTTATTTTCAAGTTGCATGCTTGAATTTCAAAATGACCACCAGAAGATTTAGACTGTGGTGGATTATTTATTTCTAAAATTGAATTATCTTTAGAAAAGAAAAATCATTAGTGCTAGATTTGAACATAAAAGTTCATCTCCATCCTTCAGTTCTAAGCGTTTTAATAATAGTCGTGCCATGTCAGATTTTTTTAAAATATTTGCAACATTACTCCAGTGCTGTGTTAAAAAAAAAAAGATTTGGCTTCCGACTTCAGTATGTTTCCTAATGTCAGATTCTTTTTGCTTTCAAATTTTAAGTGTCACACATCCCTGGGCCAAAGAACAAAACCAGGATCATCTTAAGAGGAATCCTTGAAATTGTAGGAGGGTTTTGTGTCATTGTTTTGCTTGGGTTTAGATCTGCAGAAGAAAGGGACACAAGCATCTTGAAATCCCAGCAGCCTGGCTACTTCTCTAAGATTTGCATGAAATTCAGCTGCAGCCTTCAAAGGGATTTGAGTGGATTGGATTCTTTAAGGTTAGTCCATGTCAAACCTATTAAGTTCAATTCACATGCAAAACCCTTTTTACGTTTTTTTTTTTAAGCCAATAAGGCTCTAACTACTATTAAGGCGACATGGTGTACTTGCAGTAGAGCGTCCATGGTAATGGATCACCCTACTGGCACGTGTAACTAACCAATAATCCACTTTGTCATCTTTCAAATTAAAAGATCCGGTGTCCTCTATCTTCCTCAGATTGAAGAGGTATTGTTTGCAAAAGTTGGGATCCTGGAGACGATTTTGAAGTATCTGAGTCAGTTTGCATATCCATCTTGTATCTAAAATGTGATTTCCTCCATTAAAGGTAGAATAATTAAGCCTTTGAAAGTATCTTAAACTCTATGATTCTTAACTTTCCAGGTCTTTGAGTTCTTACTCTTCCCGTAGAGTTATTCCACTGTTAAACAAGTTTAGGAGCACAGTATATGTGCTGTGGTGAATCAGGAGACATTGCAGGGGGGGAAAAAATGATGGAAATACTTTATGGTGTATAGAAGGATTAGTGGCTACTTCAGAACTGCAAGGACATGACTTTAAAAAGAACAGTTAAATTTTAAATTTAAGAGCCAATTGAGGAAATTCTGTGTATCTCATGGACATTTAGGCCGAGGCCTCTAAATGCCTTGTCCACCAGCTGGCTGTGAAAGGAGTACCAAATGGAACACGCTTTGCCTCAATTAGATATTGTCAGAATAAATGGATGTTGGTAGGAATTTGGGTTAAATAAGGGGCACCCAGCATTCTCTGAGGTTCCCTCTCATCCTGGAGTTTTCTGCTCTGTGTGAGGTCTGCAAGATACTCCCTTCATTTTGTGGACAGCTCTGTGTTGTTACGCTTTCATTTGGACATAGCAGAAGTTCTTCTAAAATGCTGGCCAGATCCTGTAACCGGGTGAGGTGAATCTTGAAATCAGTTGTGTCTTTACTGCACGGAATCAAATTCATTTGCTTCCACAGTGCCTGCTCTGCCAGCTGGATTGTCAGTTACTGGCAGGATGCTGGATTCAAAGTTCTGATACCAGTCAAACTTGCTGAATTTTGCTCAGTTTAAAAGGTTTAAGTGAGGGGAAAGTACTATCTTCTCCCTGTATTTTTTCTTATTGCAGTTTGAACGTTATGTTTCATGCTCAAAGAAAGCACTGCTTTCAGTTTAGATCAAAAATTGTTGATTTGTGTGCGCTGGTTGAGAACAGGTTATCTTCCATTGACTTAAGGTTACAGGTACTCCAATTCTTTTAAAAATATTGTTCTGTTAAACACTGCAAATAAGCATTTTTTCTTGTTCTATATTTCAAGGACACATATTTCATATTTAGAGTGTTCTTCTTTTGCAGCAGAAGGTGAAGAAGCTGCTTCTTAAATGAAACACTAACTTTTGGGAGTATATCCTGCAAAGTTTGCATGCCCAAGTCATTTGATAGAGGTAGTAAATTTCCTGGAAAAGTACTTGAAGGAAGGGGTTAAAACATAATAAAACCGTTTCCAGTTGGCCAGGTTCACTTGCATCTTGTGAAACAAATATCTAGATTTTTCGAGTATAGCAAAGAATAAAATTAACAAGTACTATAATTAATTGTCTTGTGCTTAGCTCCCCCCCTCCATTTTTGTTTAAGTTTTCATCTGTTTAAAGATCTAAAGTTCCTCTGACCTATGTTCAGAATTTTTTCTTGTGTTTCATGATTTCTGAGAGTAATTTTTTAAAAAGTACCTAAACCAGGAATGCTGTAGCAGGTAGAAGATTGCATGTAAGATATGGAATTCTGTATTTGGATGTAAGTTCATAATTTTTCATCTAAACCTTCTTTACTAACAGCTCTCAAGCTCTTCAGAGTTGTACAGAGCTTACAGCTTTTAATATTGAGGCCTTGTAGTATTAATATGCCTATTTACAGCATTATTAATGACATAGCAATCCCTAGCATTTATGTTGCTATTTTGTTGCATTCCATAAACGCTGCTGTTTTCCTGCTTGTTAGGGTGATGGAGTCATGTTGTTGCATGCATTTTTCACGTGTTGGTATTTTGGGAGGTAAAGTTAGTATTTTGCTGAGGGAATAAAGGGGGTGAGAAGCCTGTCTAGATGTGTGAATTCTCATGTCCTTGGCACCCAGAACTTTGTTTCTGAGATTATTGCAAATATCTCTTTGAAGAGTTTAGTTATGTTGTAAGGATTACATATTTGTGTTGTCCTGGTGGAGTGATTCTTTCAGCAAAAGGGCAATTTGCTATAATACTTCTTCAGAGTGTTGGAATAAACACAAAAAACCTATATTGATACTACTAACTCCAGGTAAAAAATAATACATCTGGCTAAATTAAATTAAAATTTTTAACAACTTTAGGTTCTAGTAACATAAGAAGAGGCTGTCATCCTTGTTCTTGTTTATACTTGTTGGCAGTCCCTGAGTGAAGGTAGAACTGGGAGAGCAGGGCAGAGGGAGAAAGGTTAAATGGCAGAGGAGTTGAATTGCTTCAGTGACAGATTCTCTCCAGAAAGGCATTGAGTTGTTTTAAGGATTAGTTTGGGAAAACTTGAGTTGAATGCACTTCTCTGCTGTGCATGTATTGCATTGCTAATGCTGCCAGGCACTTATTTTTCATAAAAACAAAGTTTACTTTCCAAAATGAGATTAGAGAGCACTGGGGAAATTTTAAAAAGCCAAGTTAAAAATCGTAAGTGTCATCAGCTGCAAAACTGGTTGGCATTTTACCTGTGTTATTTTATTGTGCGATTCTTAAAGCACTAAAGCAGATTATTAAAACAGTATATATTTTACTCTTACATTATGATAATAATAACACCAGAGAAATGTTGCAGAAAGTATTATCAGTGATCTAAGGGTAAATGTAGTTTCTCAGTCAAAACCCTTACCAAGTTCTTCATGAATCTCTATTTGTTCCCAGTGGAGATCTGTCATTGCTGCAAGGTAGTTCTTACAGTAAGGATCTTGCATCCTATCAGCTAGTCTTGAACATTTTCTCCTGGAAAAGCCTCACCATATGAGCTGGGAGTCCGGGAGGCTGTGTGCGCAGTCCCTCTTCAGAAAAAATGCGCTCAATCTGTTTCAGACGAGTTCCCCGAAAGATGGGTTAAATCAACTGATTGAGCTGATTTTCTCTCTTGAGGTGATATTTTATTTATATGATAAAATGCTTGGAAAGTGATTAATTTGTCAGGGGAACATCTTGTTACTGTAAATTTGCCGAATGTGTAATAAAATTGCCATAACACAGATGGGAAAATGAAGATCTTTTAAAATGAAATAACTGAGCAGTCTGCCTACATTTTCAGCACTTAAAATTAACTTAGTTAAATTTCTTAGTCATTTTTACCACTGGCAGAATGCAGGCTGGGGAAGATTAGTGGCAAATGTGTGGTGTGAGTTTGTATGTGTTGTGGGTGGAGGGTACGGGAGCAGGCTCTCTAGTTTTCCTTCTGTATCAGAAGGATCTGATAGATTTATTAAATTTCTGCCAGGGATTTAGTGAATTTTAAAAAATTAAAATATACAGGTCGGATACTCCTTCCCAGTAGCAGAGTTTAAAAATAGGGGACCTTTGTGGGCAGGAACCTCAAGTTATTAAGATGTACATGAAATAGTGCTTTTGTGCCACTTTGTGCAGGATTGCTTTAGAATGAGAGCTAAATAGTGTAATACACTTCTTAAGTCTTTTTATTGCAGTCTCATATTGTAGGGAATATAACTTAGATTATTTAGGGGTATACTTGAAAAGGCAAAGGAAGGAATCCCTTCCCTGTGCCTGCATTGCAGTGTGTAACAAGTGAAAATAACATTAGTGAAGGAACAGTGCCTTTTATTCATACATTTTACTATTGCCTGTCCATTTGTCCACCAGAATGAGCCACTTATCATGCTTCTGTGTTTTTCCCTCACAACTTAAAGAATTATGAAAGGAAAATTCGATTTTTTGTGTCCTTTTATGACAGGTATACTGGATACTGTGGTCATTTGGATTAAAAACATATCCATCACCACAAGCTGACAGGTTATTATTATGTCTTCTTTGAATATATGAATTTTATCCCTACATATTGGAAGTCTAAGAATGGGAACTTTTTATATAAATAATTATCCTGGTGGTGATGTACTGCATACTGTTGCCATATTTTTTCACTTTTACAGCATTCTTGGCCTTCTCACCCATAACATAAATCTCGGGCTCTCATATTTAATGCAACCTGTAGAATAACCATGCCTGTATAATGTACAGTCAGCCAATCCCACATCATCATTTGGCTATCGTTTTTTGTTGTCCTATGACGGATGTTTCAGTTGATGTCCCGTTTTGGATTTTACAGAACGATGCAGCCAGCCAGGGGTAGATGAGAGTGGCCTCTTTCAGGTGTTCATGCTGATCTCCACAAGCACCCCAGTTTATTAAGCTTCCAACTATAGGCAGTTAGTCTTGAGTATATTGGTGTTATCTTAGTTGCTCATAATTTATTTTTCAGAACACCAGGCTATTCATTCCATGAAGCAATAGTAATACAGAGATTTACTGTCAGACCCTCTGCTGTGTAAAGAATTGGGGAAGAAGTGGAGCACATTTGGTGTATGTTCTAAGCAGATGCTTAACGATATGATTGTTATACCAGACCTCAGTCCTATCATGAGAAAAAAAATCTGTTTCCTAATCTGGTAAAATTATCATTTAATGCCATCCTGTTAACTGATCAGGGCTGATCCTTGGTTTGGTGAGCATCCTGAACTTGTGTTGAAACTGGTGAGGCACAGAACTTCTCTGGATCAGATGTGTGTTGTTGAATTTACTGGTGGATAAATGGTGGAATGCCATGCTTTCTTCAGGCCAATCTTCCTTTCACTGCTTACCCAAGGACAGTCAGCTTAAACAGAACTTTTAGCTGTACAAGAAATAAATACTTGATCTAGACTTAATACTGGTGAAATAACTGAAGCAAATCTGTTGTTAAAATACAGCTGAAATTTGCAGTGTGCAATATGGAGTAATTAATGCTGATGTGTTCATATAAAGCTTTTCTTGGACAAACCTCCAGGTGACATTTTCCGGAAGAAGTGGCCACGGGTGAAGCATGTAATGATTGCAGTGTATTGCTTTATAATTGCAAGTAGCAACATCCCTGATCTGCATGTTATAACTGGGCAGGTACATATTTGTTACTTTAGATTATTTTTCTCGAATATGCTGAATTTCTTTCTTCTTTTCCCTCTGACTCCCACCAAAATAGAAGGCAGAAGTTAAAGAGAGTAGAAACAATATCAGGACTTCACAAGAAGCTTATCCTGGAAACTTACGGAGTCATGCAAACATTTTAAAAGTGAAAGGCTTTGCTTCCTGACCTTTGCTGCTGATAGCAGAGGCAAATCTCTCACATGTAAACCTAATGGTATAAATAGGTTTGAATTACACATAGTAATATGTGAAGAACAGGGAATTGTGAAAAGCCAAAGGTTTATTTATTTTTTTGTAAAAATCTGTAATCACACATTAAAATCCAAGATAGACTAGAAAAGACTTAAGCTGCATAGGTTTTGCTTCTATGAATTCTCTGATTTATCTCAACATGTGATGAATTCGGTCATCACTACCGCACCCAAGTAACATACTAAACTATTTGTTTTGTCTATTTCTATTTCCAGTGCTTCCAGAATCAAGATAGATAAACAAAGAAAGAGTCGAATTCAATGGAAGAGAGGTTTTTTTTTCTTCCTACAGTTTTCATTTACAGCTATTACAGGCTTCATAGTATAGAAATAAAAATGTTGTGTGTTAACAGAGTCATATTACTCAAATGCTTTAGTTCAAATAAATAAATAGACTGCTGTGCTCTCTGAGTCCTTGCATGTCAGTGTGGTTTTCCTTGGGTGCAGTAGGTTATGGTAATCCACTTGAATCTTGTGTATCAAGAGTATCAGGACCTTAGACCTTCTGAAATCACAGGCTGGGTTAGGAAGTAACACCATTAGCTGGTATAAATTTGCAGAGCTTCAGAATTGCTGGGTTTTTTCCCCTGTACCCAAGGTTTTGACCCACAATGAGTGGCAGATGTGCTGTATTTGGAACAAATTTGATTTTGTTTTTCTAGCTACTATTCCCATTAAAATAACAGACCCAACACCGTTTATAGAATTACCCAGGCAATTTAAGCACTTTGAGAATCAAGCAGTGATACTGGAGGAGGAGGAGTCTTCTTCAGAATTCATGTTCATCTTTAGAACTGACATCTCTCTGTTCTTGGCTGTTTCACAGCAGTTAAAAATTTGTTTATGGAAGGAATAATGGAATTTTTTTTTACGCATTCCTTTTTCATATAATGAAAACTAGCACTCCTTTTCGCATTTTGTAGAAAACAAAATATTCTGATTAATTGTATTTGTAAAGTATTTGATCAATACTTTACCAAAGTATTTATTTGCCTAGTATTGTCTCCCCTCTTTCATTTTGAATCCTTAAAAAAAACCCCACCCCAATCATAAAAACCTTGGGCTATTCACAACTACGCATTGTTTGTACATTACCCTATGTGCTGGCTAATGCTGTTCTTGCCGTAGGCTTTATATTTGGAAAGGCTTCACAAGAAGAAATTGCGATTAAATTAACAGAAAAATAAACATTTTAAATTGGGAGTAAGAAGAAATTTAATTAAGTGTTAAAATTAAGTTTTCCATTTAGAAAGAAACCCCTATGTATTTCATTTCTGAGGTTGAAGGAGTTCTCTTTTCAGAAGTAAATTTTCAAACTTCCAAGGCATGTTTTGATCAAAGCCATAGAAAACAAACAAAATATACTGGATTGGAATTCTCCCAAACCGTGATAGGGTTCCTGTGCCATGATGTTGTTCCTGTTGAGTAGCGATAGACAACTCTTCACCTTTCTGTTTTGTTTTGTGCATCTGTAGGAGTGAGATAGGGGTACCCTCTGGAAATGTGTTAAAAATCAGTAAGTTAAAGATCATTATTAATAAATAGTACCATAACAGTATGATTAGAAATATTTGCCTAGGTCCGTTTCCTTCCTTAAATATTGATTTCAAGTGATCTGGTCAGAGAGCTCTGTGTGGGAACCAGGAAAGCTGAGTCAACCCTAGAACCCAGTAGCTGAGGGACTTGCTGTCTGAGAACACTTAGCCACAGAAAAGGCCTGGTCCCCTACATTGTTTTTAAGTCCTGCAAAAGTGATTGAGATTTTTGTCATCATAACACTAAAAGTAAAAAAGTAAGACTGTGGCACTCCAGAGACTGTTTAAAACCACTTTCAATTTTTGTCCCTACCTTTTAGGTTTCCTAGTTTTTTTGTATCTCATAATTTCAAAGGAATGTTTTCTCCCTCGTAGAATCTTACATCTCACTCCTTTTAGTTTCTTTAGCAAAAATACAGTTTCAAGCTTTCAATATGAGACCGTGACAAAGTGATTTTATAGCCAGTACTGAAAGTGACTAAACTTGACAACAATTGTGTTTTATGACAACCACTGCTTTCATGTCCACAGCCTACTTTCCCATCATCAGCCGTGATTTTTTTTTCCCCCTTTTTTTCTCTCCCCTCCTCCCCCCCCATGACTTTTTTCAAATGTGAGCAATTCTGTATCTCTGCGCTGACTGAAAGCAAATCCTTTTACCAGGAGTGCATTTTAATGGGCAGCATGCTTCACTTAAGTCACCAGAACCTAAACTGTATAATATTCAATTTTTTACCAACCCGGGACCAAAGCTTTTTCTTGAGAGCGATGTTCGTAAGAGTAGTGGAAGAATTAGTATTACAGAACTAAACCAGATTAGGAGGGAATGTGAATTAGATTTGGTAACAGATGGTGCCGTGGAAATTAAAGGTGCTTTGCGAATGGAAGCGACAGCAGCTTGCCTCTTTTCCTCTCCTGTCTCTCTCTTTCATGCGCTTGATAGACGGGTATAAATCACAACAATCCCTTCTTGACAGCCAATTTCAAGAATTTGATCTGGTTAAAGACATGGCTTTCCTGCTCCACTCACTGAAACTGGCTGCTATTTTATTTTTATGCAGCACCTTGTCATATTTAGGAAAGTGGAATCACCTGCCTCACTTTAATGAAATTTTCTTTAATTACAGTTTTAGCTCTTTAGTGTTAATTACTTTTCCATTCAGCCTGAATTCTCGGGCTGTCTCATAGGGATGTATTTCTCTCCCCCACCCCACCTCCTTGCACTATTCACGCATATGCTTTCATTTTTCTAAAGATGCTTCTCGTTGTTGGAAGTTGTTGTCAGATCCATTATAATTAGATCCTAATTATCAAAATCATCATTATTGTGTAGGAAGAGGAAGCATTGTAAACAACTGTTTTAGGATCTTGTTTTACAGAGGAGAAACCTTTCAGGATATATGTGAATAATAAACAAGCAAACAAAAAAGCCCTACTGAAAACTCTGGGAAACATATAAAGGTCTGGAGAGCAAACGCCCTCCTTGGAAGGAAAATGTACCCAGGTTTTATATCTATTCCTCAGAGATAATTCCTCTAATCCCATATTTTTTCAGAAAAGATCAGAATAAAATTACCCTGTTTCAGTTTGCTTATGTAAATATTCATCTTTGCTCCTCTCATTCAGGTTCCAGATACAAAAATCACTGTCTTGATGTGTGTCAGGATTGGCTTATGGTTGCCTTAATACAATTACTTTTTCTGTGTATAAGGCAGCCAGTGTAAGTGAAGGGACCGCTGTGATGCATGGAGATGTGGAGATGCTTCTGCCATACACTGAAAGTCCTCAGAGTGAAAGAGAAAAATAATGGACTGTAGCTAAAAGAAAAAAATATAAAAATAAAACCTTCTCAAACTAGGAGAAGATCTGTAGAGCTGGCAACTAACAGTTGGTAGAAATAAAGCTTCCTACTGGCAGTCAAATCAAATGTAGTAACAACTCAACGACTCCCTGCTGCTTGCTGACAGCATGGTGTAACACACTGGGACAAACATTCACTTAAACACTGATTGAAGGAAAACGTCATTTCCCCACTCCCCAAGTAGCTTTTTGGTTGCGTGTGCGAGCGCACATATGTGTGTAGGGGGGGATTTAAATCCAGTGGCATGTGTCTGGGAGGACAGCACACACTGGGAGCCAGCTGAGTGAGGGGGTGGGAAAGGATCACTTGCTTTATAAGTTTTAGTCCTGAGTCTTTTAAGACGCTCACTCTGATACTATTTCTGGTGTGTTCTCTCTAATCGGTTCTCCAATTTAACAGAGCCTGGCGTGCAAATTATAATTCTCCTGCTATAAATCTGCAGAAAATCGGTGAGGGAGCTGGGTGGGGAGACAGGTACATGGTGTGCACACACCTACACTCTGCCTTTCAGCCATGGAATGAAATTGCTGCCAGAAATTGTGAAAAATCTCATGATGCAAACTTTGACTCTCTCTTGAGACTGAAGGCATTTTTTTGTCTTCTTTTTCCTTTTGGAAAGTGATGAATGACAGCTGTGTCTCTCTGATCTGTAGTACTGGCTTTCTGACTGGTGCAAGTAACTGCTTTTGATGCTGTAATCATTTCAAAATAATCCTTCTTTAGAAAGCCTGTTATGTTCTTGAATGAATCTTTACTTACTTTTGTAGTTTTTTATTTTTATCTCTTGAAGTAGCTGAATGTAGCATTTCAGTTTCTTTTGCTCTTTCAAATGATTTCCCTTAATAAAAAGAATCCTCACAATTAATAGCCGACTCCTTCACACTTTACCATGTCCTCTGGGGGCTGGAGATCAGGTGGATTCCACCTGATACCACTGAAGTATAACCACAAGTAGAATGATGCTCCATAACAGAAAAGCATTTCACTTCTTAACCAGAGTTACTGCTGTCTTACAGCATGGGACATGAATTGTTAGTCTGCATTTGGAGTAATAAAATCTTACTTTTCCTGATCAGTATACTGATTTACATATGGTGAGGCTTGGCCATCATTCTGATAGTCACATAACAGCTTTTTTTGATTGGAACTTTTGGGCATGAGAATGCTCCTGGTGTGAGTTGGTGCAGCTCTCAACTCTTCTCTTGCTGTAGAGCTGGCTGTTTTCAGGGATGTTAAGTATTGTAACAACAACAAAAAAGTGTGTGTGTGTGTGTATATATATATATATGTATATGTATGTATGTATGTAACATTAGGCTAAAAGTCACTAAATGAGAGAAGGTAGGTCTAAGGTATATTACAGTGGTTGGATTGTAGCTTCAAACAACAGCCATGTTCTAGCTGTAAAAATGTTAGAGACACAGGAGAAAAATGTTAAGAGGCGCACTAAAAACTAAGTAGGTGTATGAAGTATTCCCTGAGATTTAAGTTGTATCAGAACCATAGTAAATACACAAAACCCAATAAATCTCTTCTGTGTTTAACTTTGAGGCATTCTAGAATGATTTTGTTTTGAAGTGCCATCTCCCTCTGTTGCTTTCTCTTCAATATCTACCTCTTTTTTTTTTTTTTGAGTATTTGAAGGCTAAGTCATCAGGGCATACCAAGAAGGTATCTTTTTCTACTTAAAAAACATGAGATCCATATAAGGAGACAAGTCTTTTCTGCAGTGAACTTTCTTGGGTGATGGCCTGCCTAGTAGTAAGGCATAACAGCTAATAGGATATTTCCTGCATAAAACACATGCAAAATTTAAGGTCACTGGTGCAATTTTTTATATATGCTTTTATTTTTTGCCTTGCAGTCAGAGGGTTGGTTTGTTTGTTTTTTTCAGTGTGTTGCAGTGACATGTATTGGGTACAATGGACAACTGTGCCACTGAGGGCTGGCACCTTTTCAGATGTCTGGTGTTTTGGCTCAAAGGTGTGGTCTTTGAGTATTATTCCTCATTTTTGCTCCTAAAAGAGTACCTGATGTAAAGAATAATAATTTTTCCATTTGAAAAGATTTAAATTATGTTGCCTCTAAGTGCTTCAGCTTTTAAATGCAGAAGAGTTTTACGTTATAGTCTGTCGAACCATAGGATCTGTATGCTGCAGAGCCTGTGCATGTCTAAGGATACATTTAATTAAACCAGCATTAGTGTATCTATACAGACTTATTAAAACACTTAGTTTGTCTCAATAATATTGATTAAATAGCAGTAGTTTGTTTAATTTAAGTGTATTTTTGCTATTACTACATTACTTCCAAGTAATCAGGGTAATAGTCATCATCAGTGAAATATCACGTTAGTTATGAAGTAATGCCATAAGAATTGATTTAGACTTGGCAGGAAAGGAAGGCTTTCTGTCATATAGTGCCAAAGCCTGATTTGGACTATTAGAATGAGAGTTTTAAACATAATTTTTGTTCGTATAAACAGGGTGTGTTTTATAGGCTTACAGGTTATTCCATACTCTGAGTATCCATTATATCAAGGAACACCTTAGACAGTTAATTATGCAAAACATCATGTAAGTAATTACACAGTATTATTATGCATTTAACAGTTTTATTGATTTGCCAGTTGCTCACTTACAGTATTTAGAGCTATAAACAAGAGATGCTCACCCTCAATTGAAATAGATCCAAGGAAATGAGCTAAAGATAAATGACACTAGTATGCATTGTTGCATCAGATGTAATCCTTAAACGTAGGAGCTGTCAACAGTGATAATTTGCAACACATTGGGGTATCTCAGGATCATTTCCTTCTTGTTAACAAAGTTTATCAACCAGGAAGCATGGGGAATCGACTTCAAATAGAACGGGAAGCAATAATGAATATTTATATACGGTGGGTGAGGAGGTTTAAATAATTCCCCCTCGTTTTGGAGGGTCTGTAGTAGTTGCAAGTCAGCCACTTGAAAATTTTGCTTTTTTGAAAGCAGCACAGAAAACAAAAGTGCAGCCTCTCAGATGAGGTGCAAATGTGAAGGGTCTGAGATAATGGTTTGTTTGGCTTATTTTGTTGAGCTAAAAATGAGCACGCACAGTAGTGCAGTCTTCCACTGCATCGTGTGTAGGAAGTGCTTTAGCAGAGCTTGGGTAGATCACATACAGAGCAACAGCAACTGTTTGGGAAGCTGGATCCTCTGTCAGCAGTCATCAGCTAGCTCGGGCCACTGCTGGTAACAACATGATGGCTTCAAGCACTGCTTCTTCTCTTCCGGCTGCTACTGGCTTCGACAGCTGCTCTGGAAGAAGTCACTGGCTTGCTTTGCTTTTGCTTACCAAGGTGTAGTGGGGAAGGTTTCAAGAAAACATAAAAGAAAGAAGAAGTTACAAAAAGCAATGAAACATTCAGCTTTTCTTAACAACCCCCACCCTACTCCCCACCAAAAAAAACCCCACCAAACCCCCACAGCTGTTCTCTTTTGGATCGGGTACTCCTCACTACGTGGTTGTACATGTGTGTTGATTAATAAAGACCTTGAGCCTAATAACAGTTTTGTTTGTGCATGCATAGGACAAGATTAGCAATACTTTGCAATTAATGATCTCATCCACTAGGTTAACCAAGCAGGCCTTACAATATTTCTTATTAAAAGAAGAAATCCTTTCTTTTCCTTCCTCCAACTAAGCCAGTGCACCTTAATGCAATGATGATATGTTAGACCCAGCAGTTGTCAAAGCATCGTATTACTGTGATGCCATAATGACACCCTGTCTCTGTAAAGTAGTCATGTTTTCTCAAATCACACGTTGCACCGTTGATTTCTGACATGACACTTCATTCAGTCACTTTCCTTTTCTTCGGCGTCTCCATTCTCTGACAATAGCAGCTGGTGCCCATTTTCCTACTAAGTGATTCACATTTTACCACTTTACTGGAGTGCAATTAGCTGGAGCAGAAAAAAAATGCTCAGTGTAAAGCAGCTCGGCTGAAATTGTTACTCAGCTCTTTAACAGGACCTGGCGAATGTCTTGAGGTGTTGTCGTGGGCGTCGGTGCGAGAAGCAACGTTTTAGTTTCTTTGCACACATGTTTTTTTTCTCTGTTACAGTCAGGGAAGCGAGTATGGGAATTCACTGGAACACGCTGACTCTTCTTTTGTCTACTGATTTTAGTATAGACCTGCGAAATGATACTGAAAGTAAGCACAGTATTTAGAAGGAAATGTGGTATTTATAGTCAAAGCGAGGATCTGGCTTCTGTTCCTGACTGCTACAGACTTTCTGTGTTACTTAGACAAAGAGATTCTTTAATGCATTGGCTTTCACAGTTAAAGTCTGAGGATAGCAAGACCTTTTTTGGTAGACATCCATGTGAGAGGAAGGTATTGGAGGAAAATCAGATGGATGGTACTGTTAGTGTGAAAAGTACCTAGGGGTGCATAATAGCAGCTACCTCGCTGATGCTCCCATGTCATTACAAATGTCAGCTGCTAACAACCTATTCTGATCTTTATGGAAATAGGGCAATTATCTCTTCAAGAAAAGAAAATACTTTATGTGCAGGTAAAAGTGGACTTTAGTGTTGGTCTGCAGTAAAGGTGGTCACTTTAATTATTGTAACTAATTATTACTGCCACTGATACCACCAGTGTGGGTCTGAAGTAGCAAATGATGCCGTAAGCAGATCTTTTGCTTCTTGAAAAACAAATGTGAATTGTGTTCATGGGTTATGAGGTATGGGCATGTTGTTTTGACCTCCTTTGGGTATTGGTAATAAGGGAGATGAAGGAAAAGTAACTTTGTGAACCAGTTATATATATGGATGGAATATAAAGAGCTTCCAGTAGCTCCAGTAGCTCAGAGGCTTCCAAAGCCTCTGAATGAGGCTTTCTTTCTTAAGGCTATATACCGTAATCAGATGCAGTTAATTTTTGCATTCTAGTTGTATATTGATACTGATTTAGCCAGTGTCAGCACTGTCAATATCATTAGTAATGTGGCAGGTAGATGGAAATATGAATGTGATTGCATTAATAAATTCTTAATATATTCAGCCTTTCATAAGCACATAGCATTACAATTTATTCGCTATTGTTTAAGACCATTTTAAAGAAGAAGTTGCCTATTGAAGTGCTCTGTCATTGTACATTTCTGCCAGCAGTTCCTGGCTTCAGGTTTTGCTTAAAAGAGGATGTTTTGAAGTAAATTTAGTGTAGACATGAAGAGTTAATGCTGTATATTCCGTATTAGCCATGGCTTGCAGCACCTTATGTATTTTCTCTTGTATATGGGCATGGAAATGCTTGTAGAGCCTGTTGTTACTTTTCCTGAAGCTACTGAAAGGAAAGTTTACCCAAGATCTCCCACTTGTTAGAAAACTTACTTCAGAACAGCCCACCACAAATGGAGCTGCCATTTATTTGACTTAAAATCTAGTAAAGAAAAAAAAAAAACAACCCCACCAAGGCTTTAAAATAAATACTGTACGTTTTTATATGACACATGTTATTTCTATTCATAAACCTTAACTAAATTTAGATTTTTATTAATCCAATGTGACCTAAAAATTTTGCATTAACAGCACAATGTGGAATTGGGCTTATTCTCTTCGAATGCAGATAAAGCCATCATCTTGAAAATAGCTCTTTCTGACAAAAAGGTGTTCTTTTGAAATAAAGTCTTATTCACTACATTCCTCTTAGAGTTAATGTGAATTTTAGTGCCTCTAATTTTAGATTGAAGTGAGGTCTAGAATAAAACCCACTGGCTGACAATTGAATTTATAGATAGTTGTGAATATTTCAGGCTTGAATAATAGAGCTGTAGAATTTCAGACACAGAGAGGAAGAGAGAATTAAGCTCCAACTGTAGTTTTACACTATAATGCAATGGTGTCTAGGAATTCTTCAGTGTAACGAGCTAAGTAGTAATTAGGAGGGAACTGAGGGAGGGATTTTACAGAGATCTAGCTTAGGCATTATTCCAAATGTTCAGCATGATAATTTGATGGTGGTCACACCTGCCATCCGTTTTAGATGGCTCTTGAATTACTTTTGTTCAGAAGTGGTGCAGTAAAGAAGGAGTGAAAGCCGTAGGTGTCTGTTGCCCACCCACAGCCAGTACCCAGCCTTGTCTCTGTTTCACCTTCTGGGGGTTGAGAAAGTTTTTGTTCTCAGAGTCAGGCGCTGTTGTTTTCTCTTTTCCTTGGAATAGTTAATGTTTTAACCGCATTTACACTTTGCCAGCATGCACCAATCCAGTCTCTACTGTTGAAGCTGGAGCCAAAAGCAGCTCTGTCTTGGTTAGTACCAGAACCTGCTGCTTCAGAAGCATCAGCAGACTGGCTTTAGCATAGGCAGCACGGGTGATGAGATTTTAGTGCTTGTTAGAACTGAGATGGTATTTTGGTTCTGACTGCTTGGAGTGGGAGATAGCCACTTCTGTACTGGCCAAAACAACGTGCAGTTGACTAGCTAATTAATTGCAATTTTTTTTTTTTCTGGGAGGAGAAGGGTGACATTCGAGCTCATTATTGCACAAATTAGATTTAAAAAATCGGCAGTGGGAGTCTCATACAGGAACGTGCCACCACGTCTGGTTATGACAGACTGTGGGCAGTGACTGCTAGAGCTGTATTTTGAGAATTTAAGTGTGGAGTCTTGGCAGAAGGCAGGTGAAAATAGAACCAAGTACCTGTTTAGTCAATGAAAGGATCTTAGTATTAGTGTGTAGAAAAATAACGTAAAAAATTAGTTGGTAAAATGTGAAAGTTAATTGATAATTTTAATCATAGCTGTATAAAACTCAGTGTCAAAGCAAGAGGAGAGAGAGACAGAGAGACACCATGTTTTAGTACCCTAATAACTTCTAACTCTAGTCTAAGATCGTAATGTATGTGAGAGCGGTCCAGTAATTATAAGGTAATAAGTGGAGTGGTGGTGTAAGTGCTCTAAATTAAAAGGAATTCGCAGAGCTGCTGTAAGTCAGTGCCGACCTGCTTTCTTTCAAACGTTGACTTGAGAAAAGTGCTTAGCCCAGAGTGCAAGTAGAAAGACAAGAGAGAGCTATCTATTAATTACAGCACTCATTAACAGTGACGGCTACAAGGCAGCAGATGCAGAAGAAAAGGCACACGCTACTGCAGGCTGGCAAGGGGATTTCCCCCCCTCCAGTTCTTGAGGAAAGGACAACACAAGCAGGTGGTCCACTGTAATAAGATATTTTCACGGCTTTAACCTTCCCATTTCCTTGGTTTATTTGCTGACACCAGATAGCTTGCTCCTTCCACCTCCCCAGATAAGCCCTGATTTTAAGTTTAGAGGGTAACATTTCTCTACATCAATCTGGCTGTTTTCCAAATTCACACATTGTTTGTTTTCAATAGAATTTTACAGTAAAAATTAGAACAATTGGGAAGTCTAAGTAAAATCCATGGGCACTGATTTTAGAGTGAATCTCATCTTAAACACTTATCTTTAATGAAGGGTCGGGCTTTGATCTCCATTACCCCCATTGGAAAGGAAGCCAACTCTTGATTTATGTCTTTTTTCCATTGGTGAATTTGATTACAGATACTAAAGTAGAAATTGATGAATTTTTTTTTATTTTTAAATAAAAAGAAATGGAAAAGTGAAGATCTCAAAAATTACTTCAGAAAATTAAGTTGGTCAAATTGTCTGAATTTACATATTTTCTTTGAAAACACAGATCCCTAGCTCCAGGTGGTGTTATGGGATAGTTGCTTTTCTGCAGTTAATGTTTCTAAAGAAATGTTCATAACTATCATCTGAAGTCTGGCAGCTTCTGAGAGTACTGTCAGGAAAATGTTGTATAAGCCATTTGCTACTGTAGTCTCATAATTGCAGCTGGAGAAAATGAGGATAATATCTGAATCAGAGCTTACTAACTATTATTTTTGTTCTTTGTTCACCCTAAAATGTGTTAAAAAATACTAAAAACACTTGGGGATGGAAATAGACAAAGGTTTCTCCCCCAGTCCTCCCTGTAGAAAGTACTAATTTGTTGGATCAGATATTGTATGGTATTATTTCAGATGCTTAATTCTGAAACTCTGAGAACTGAGAATACAAAATCTCACCTTCTGAAAGACAAAACTTTTATGTTAAATTTCCTCTAATATATTTTTTTAATCCAAGAATGGAACATGTAAAATGACAGATCTTATAGAGCTGTAGATATATGGGATAGTGGCATAGTTATTACTGGTTACTCTGAGGATAATGGCTAGAAAGTAATTGCAGCCACAGCTGATGAATCATTTCACTTAGATTTTGTGAAAATGGAGTTCAGCCTTAATTATTTGTTAGAGTACCCCGTTGATGTGCTACTTCGTTACTAAATAGCTGTATCTATAATAAAGCAATATTAATGAAGGAAAAAAAAGATTGTAAGAGACTTGCTCTTCAGTTCTGGGATCAGATCAATACATGATGGATATGTGTTTTAGTTGAGTGTCTTGACAAATATTAATTACAGAGCAGAACATTTATGTGATCAAACTTGGAAATATTTGTTTCTGGTAATGGTGGAATTTACAGAAAGAAAGTACAGATGGAAAAATGAAGACATTTAATAGCCAAGCCATCTAATAGGAATTTTTAAATTTTTTGACTTGCTGGATGACAAGTCCAGAATTTAGAGTTGATGTGAAGTTGACATGTAGCCTAGAGGGCAGGTGGAGGGGACAACGGACGGATTTGGTCTCTTTAAAGTTTTTGTTTACTGCCTGTCTGGAGCTTTGACAAAGCTCTGTCATGCCCTTATGCTGATTACCTTCATGTAGAACAAGAAGTATTGACTAATGAATGAATGATGTGCAGTCCCTAACCCTTCCAGAGCAGCCTTAAAGAGCACTGTCTTTAATACACAGATTCTTCTTTCTCTCTCTCCCCACTGCAGGCTTCTCTGCAGAATGTCAAGCAAAGATCGACACATTGATTCCAGCTGTTCGTCGTACATCAAGACGGAACCGTCGAGCCCCGCCTCTCTGACGGACAGCATCAACCACCACAGCCCCGGTGGCTCCTCCGACGCCAGCGGGAGCTACAGTTCCACCATGAATGGGCATCAGAACGGGCTGGACTCGCCTCCCCTCTACCCCTCGGCCACAGGGCTCGGGGGCAACGGGCCGGTCAGGAAACGGTACGATGACTGCTCCAGTACCATCGCCGAAGACTCACAGACCAAGTGTGAATATATGCTGAACTCGATGCCCAAAAGACTCTGTTTGGTGTGCGGTGACATTGCATCAGGGTACCACTATGGAGTGGCCTCCTGCGAGGCCTGCAAGGCTTTCTTCAAGAGGACAATTCAAGGTTGGTTATTTAAGCTTCCTTTCTTTTGCTCAAAATGAAAACGTATAGTCTCTGGTTGAAGCCTGTTAGGACTTCAGACTGTGCCTTTTCATTCTTCATCCTGCTTGGTCCTACAGATGTTGCTCATGAAGAAGCCACTTTGGTCTTCTTTGGGAGTTCTGTCTGTCACATTTAGCTCAGTGCCATGTTTATTTTGATTCCAGAAAATAGAAAAACGCTGATGCTATCCAGTGGATGTTCAGATTTGTTTTCTCTGTGAGTTTGTCTGCATTCCTAGAAATGATTGTTGCGAAGGAAGTGGAGCATTTTCTGAAGGTTGTCATGGATGCCTCTTGAACACGCCTTGTGGCTGGCACACAGGATCATGCTTGTGTGTTGCTCCTAGGTACACCACTGCTGTACTTAAATTGTTACAGAAATCCAGTTTATATTTGTTAAAGAGCCATTGCATGTATATTGATACTGGAATGGAACAAAATGCAGTGGTGTAGTGCTTTGTGCATATCAGTGTATTGATAACTGGTCTGTCACCCACTATATAGAGTGGCTGTAAGTGGGTTCAACAAATAACTGTAAGATCACATTCTAAGGAGAGTAAGTTGGCAGTTTTTGGTCTCTGCTCAGTATTTTTTACTAATTTGCTCTTGATATGTATTATAAATATGCCACATATTTTGGCATAAATTAGTACAAATGGGAAAATTTGCATGACTGCTTCTTCTAGCTTCAGAACCTATGGAGACAAAATAACCTTCTACTTTGATTTAGATATCATCCTTTCAAGTAAAATTGAAGGTACTTTATTTAAAGAACATGAGGCCAAGCTTGGCCTGTGCAGGAATATAGTGTCACATTAAATTAAACTCAGACTTCAGAGACTAAAATTAGGTTGCTAAGTCCAAATTTAAGCTCCTCAATAAAACCTGCTTGATTTCATACATGTTGAGCACCTGAAATTCTCAGGAAAGACAGTGCAATCTGGTGATATATACTTTTCTTTTTAAGAATGAACATAAAGTGAGCTTCAGTTTGTAATTTCACGTAACCCCAAACTGGAAACATTTGGTCAGGATTTCTTAAGTATAGTCCTTCCATATTTAATTTAAAATTAATAAGGAAAAATAATGAATGTTAATTTAATTTATTTATTGCTGAGGCAATGGCCATTTTATTCTTCTCTCATCCATTTTGCTGCTGGGGAGACTTGGGTATTCTACCAGCACAAAGTACCCATTTTATGAGGGCCATACAGCCACTAAAAAGAAACATGAGACTTCAGTTGTTATAATGGAGCTGAATGTTACATTGTTGACAACCAGTAAACAAAGATTCCTAGTGGTGGCCTGGGTTTACGTGTAAAATGAACACACGTACAGAAACTGTGCTCATTTCAAGTCTCTGTTTTGGAAAAAGTGAGGAAAAAAAAAAAAAAAGAGGTAGTTGATTTCACTTGACCTTCAAGGACATTTTCAAAAAAGCTCAAAAAATGTTTCCACTGAAGCAGTTTGTATTTTGTGGTTGCTAAACTTCAAGCACCAGTTTCAACTGGCAACTCTTGTTTTTATAAATGGTATTTAATTGCTGTGTAATGGCTGTCCTACAGGACTGAATTGATGCACGATTATTTTAGTTGCATTTTGAGCACAAAAAAAAAATGCTACAGAAACGAAAACTGATTGAAGTGTTGACTTCTGGCAGTAATAGGTAACCTGCAATTTTACACCACACAACAGACAGCAAGTTTCTGGGCATGGGAGCACAAGGCAGAGACGTCATTCTCCAGATTAGCAACCTGGACTTGGCCACGCAGCTCAAGTTAGAACTGGCAGCTGTGCAAAAAGTCTCCGTGCAGTTAGAGCACGAGCTGCATCAGCAGGTGACAGTGCTGTGAAGACAAAAAAAATGCAGTAAGGCAAAACCAAGCTTTGAAAGGAAAAGCCATAAGGAAGAAACTAAGAATAGGAAGTATGTTACCCATCATAATGTCACAGCAGCATCTTCGGTAATGGTCCTGAGTAAACCAGCACAACTGCTGAGAGTTTTCAGGTACCATCCAAAATAGCGGAAGCTGCTTGGGTGAATGAAACCATGTGTTGTGGTAGGTGACAAAAAGTATATAAGGAAAAGGTGCTTCCTCATGATTTGAATGGGAAAATCCTGCCTTTAGGCTTGCATGAAGAATAATTCCCCTGAGGTTTTTTGCTCTAATTGATAGAATTTAGTTCCAGTGTTCTGGAGGTCATTCTTCCTTGTACCATTTCACTTCCTTTTTCATATCATGTTCCTTCTCTCTCTCTCTCTACTTGTTTTTGAAATGAGTTTGCTGCTGCATAACTGCAAGTAAGAAAACAAGAGAGCAGAAATAAACACAACAGACTTTGAAATACAGAATAGAAAACCAGACTGCCTGAAGAGTCCAATATTGTGACCGTGCGTATATAGGGATAACATGTTTCAGCTCAAAGAATTGCTTATTTTAAATGCTAATAACTTAATTGTGATGGGTACTTTATTATAGATTCAATGAAAAAGAACATTTGACTTCCCAAACCTTTGTTGATCATTCACAAGTTTACTAAATTACCTCAGGCCTGTAGATCCTCAGTGCTATTCCTTTTGAAATCGTGGGCACAGCTGCCCTGCCTTCAGTGAGAGGAAGGCTGAGCTTGATAAAGTTAATTTATGAAGCACATCCTGTGTTCATGTAAGGCCCAATGTCCTTTCCATGAGTCGGTGGGAGTCTTCCATGCCAGAGGAGTCTCTTGAAGTCTCAGTAGGTGGAGGCCACAGGCAGCTGCTCAGAGAGACAGCAGTTATTTGTACACCACCACCATCTCACGTAAGACAGAAGCATCACAGCGCACCTAGTAGTTCCTACACAAGACAGATACCACTCTAATGTATACACCTGTTTTTAAGGGCAATAGAGATTATCCTTCCCTTTCAGATTTAGCAATTAATCCTAAAAAACGTCCATTCCTGCCTCTTGGAATCAATCTGTGCTCATTTTCTTAAATGTTAAGAAATTAAATGAACCCTGTTTTGAAGTGTAAGAAGGAGTAATTTTGTCTTTTTAGAATATATGTTTTTAGCATAGCCCAAAAATACATTTGCAGTTGTGGTAAAGTGTGCATAATTACGATAAAAATCAATAATATTAGAAAAAATTAGAAACAAGCAATTTCCTGGCTAAAAAAAAATGAAACAGAAAAAAAACCACCAAAAAAGAGCTCAATATATAAAATTGATGTCTTCTTAGGTCATAGTAGAATGCAGTGATGTTCTGCCCCTTTTGTGAGATACAAGGTATGGAAGAACTGGATGTTCTCTCTGCTCAGCCTAGTACTCACTCAGCTGCAGCTCTCAGTTTGCTTCTGGGATAATTTACATGGTGGCTGATTGCAAGTGTCTCACAGAAATACACACACAGCCAAATCTTCCCAAAATTGGCTTAACATAAGGGATAGCAGAAAATAGCAACATCTAAAAATAGTTACAGGTCCATTGATTTTTAGGGTCTCTTCACAGTTTTTGCTGTGCACTGTATTATCTTGAAAGCTCCAAGCTTTCATTAAAAGAAAGAGAGGAAAAAAAAGAATTTTCACTTGTCAGCTGGGTGCAAAGTCTTGTGTTTGACACAGAGGTCTTGCACTTACTAGATATTTTGTAGTGAATATTTAGTGTAAATATGTTTCTCATAGTTTTTATTTGGTCAGTTATCATAAAGGCTAGTAAGTACACATTTTCATTAATAATAATGTGATTACTCAGTGCCCACAACTTAAACATTTCAGCAGGTGGATTGAACTGGTATTCTTGCTTTCAAGAGAAGGATGATAGGACTTACACGTTCAAAGACAGTTGATTATCCTATTACATGTTAGCATTTATCTCTCTAAAATAATGGCCTGCATCTGGGAAACTTTCTTTCTCCCTCCTTCCAAATTGTCCAAACTGTTGTCTTTGGACTCTTCAAGCTAGCCTGAGAAGAGTGTGTAAAGCCTGCACATTCCTCGTAAGGCTTCTTGCAAAAGTCTTAGAGCTTACTTGTAATTTCCTTGGATACTGTTTGAATTTTCCCCACAAAAGCTAAATATTTTGCATTCAGTAGTCTTTGTTCCTGGACTTTGTTATTTTTTAAGGAAAAACTATTGGATGAACAGTAGTGAGACATCACTCTTCTGTGTATACACAGGGTGAGTAAAGCAATAGTTAGTAAGAAGCCCTGCAGTCACACCCTCACTGTCTCTTCATTTAAGAGCTTCATCCCTTAGAGTTGCTGCCTGTCCATGTCTCCCAACACAAACAGGAAATACTCTATCCTTGAAATGCTGTTGTCTTTTTGGTCATTATGGGAACTAGACCAAGTCTGCCATCTCATTTTATGCTGCTCAGCTAAGAGCCTTCAGCTCTACAGTTCTGCAGGGATGGTCCTATTGTCTTCAAAGCCTGCCCAAACTGCTTTGTACTTTTTTCAGCTTCTTGGTTACTCAGAGTTGTTTTTAATCCCTCTAGTATTGGAGTTTTTAGTCCTCTTTAGAGTGTTGACCCATTATTGAGCCAGTTTGGTCTGTAAATGTACAATTTACAGTCAATATTTCTTTTTTTTTCAATCAGGAAGTTTTAATCAAGAAAGTTAGAACTAGCTATATACATTCAGACAACAAAAAGTTTGATTTGAAGTTGCACATGACCGAAGTGGCTTCCAAAGGGTATTTTGCATGTCTGAAAGCTGTGTTCTGTAATACATTTTTGTGGAGGAAATGAAAGCAAATTAAACAAGATTTTATGGCTTTTCAGCATCTTTGCTGATTGCTGATAGCTAAGATTATTGTTGTTTTGTAGAAGGGCAGGGTGGAGGCTCACATCTTGGTGCACTGGCCTGTGGACCTTGGCTCTGGTGCAAAGATGGCAGCCCTCCAGCGAGTCGAACACTAAATGTCACCTGAATCCATCATTACCCGATTAAATCATTCACCTTCCTTATATAAGTGAAAGTCTGTGCATCAGCGTTTCTTTCAAAGAATATTTTAAGCAAGCAGTGATAGATATCTTCCCTTTTCCCCAATTTCTCTGTGCCTGTGGGCCAGGCAGAGTAGCAAGTGAGCATTTTTAATTCCTTCCAACATATCTTTTAATCCTGTCATAATGTCATTGCATAGCTATGGCAGCTAAACAGGATGAGACAATAAAATATAAACATGCTGAAATCTGAGAACCAGAGAGAAATTTAAAAGTATACAGATTGTTCTGTCTTTTTTACTACCTCTGCTTTTCTTACAACCTTGAAAATTGTACGAAGCATTTAGATGATTTGGGAGTAAGAATGAGCATCCTGATTGGTGCATGGCTATTTTGAACCCATCAGAAATACTGAGAAAGAGATGTGATGTACAAATCATGCTGGTACACTAGTATGTATCAATGCCATTATAATTAGGTCTGGATCTCCTTTTGTTACAAACATCTCTGAAAGCCTCCAGCCCACTTAACAAAACCCTGTCTCGTTTGAAAACAGAGACATGTGAAGTCTCAGCTAGCAAGTGATTTATATTAATGTTTCTATAAATTTTTCAATGACTTTTTTTCTGGTGTGAAAGTCATTCGGTTTGCAGCTTTACAGACAGATATTCTGTGTGCTTATAAACAAACAGTGACAATCCTCCATGCTATCGTGGTAGAATCTATCAAAATTGACCTAGATAAAATACCAGTAGGGTCCAAATGTAGATAGTTCAATCTTTCTGACTTGAACTGGTCTTAAGTGACCACCAGGTAGCAGGGAATCAGTTCCCTCTGTGCCTTCAAAGCATTGATTCTCTTTTAAGGTGACCTAAATGCCCTTCATATCTCTTGAAGATAAAGAAGTTGACTCCAGTGGGAATCAAAGGTAGTTGGGCCCTTACAGGTTCAACACCCCCTAATATCAGCCCGATTTTGAAAATTATGGAGACTTTCTATGATGCTGGAAACCCATCTTCCTGAAGTTAAAGGCTGATACAAAACTGTCATGTAGTCAGACCAGCCAGCATCACCTTTACATTTTTGCTTTAAATCACCATGTTGCTTTCTAAGAATAAAAGAAAGAAAAAATATTTTTCAAGTTCTAAATATGTTATTGTTCAGTAACACAGAATACTGATTTCTTCAAAGTAACTCAACATAGTGATTTCACTAAAAATGGTCTTTTAAGCTGTTTGTGTCCCTTTGTCAAACACCATATTTAAAAACTATCTGCTCTTCCTTAGTTACTATTCTAACAGAAAAAGTAACATAAGCAACAAAGATGAAACATAATCCTTCATACATGGTTCTGTCACCTTGAAAAAATACTTGAGACGTTTGGGAACCAAATTTTTAAATGTTCTGTGACTCTGTGTGTACAGTATTGTTTCTGAAGTCATCTGGGTGAAAAGTTGTGAATACAGTCAACTTTAGGCTTAATCATCTCCAGATGACCTGTAGCAGAATTCATAGGTCTGTAATTCGTAGAGCTTTCTTACAGTATCAGATGAATCTGTCTGAGGATTTGTCAGCCAAAACTGGATTCATTTAGGTTCAAATCTGATCTCATTCCAGCCTGACCCCACTTCTGAAACCTTACTTCTGAGGGTACTTTACATATGGAAATATTTACTCAGACTTAAATTCAGCTAAATCCTGACTGCAAAGTAGGGGGCAGTCTGGAAGAACTGAAACTTTAACCTGAGGGAAAATATTTTCACTTTCCCCAGTTCAGCTTCATTAAGACCTATAAACAAATAGATTTTTAAGTCTTGTACTTTTTCTCTGTCCTTCTTTTCAGATAGCCTGTTACTCTTGATTTCCAAGAGCACCTCATTCTTAGTTTCTCAGGAACTATTCTGTTCTGGTTGGATTATATATAAAGGTGTGACCTAACAAATTGTAATTCACTCTCTGTGTTAGCTTAGATTCTCCTGTGTCTCTCTTTCTAAGAGCTCTCTTTTATTAAATCCCAGGAGACCTATGGCTATAATCCTGACTACTTTACGTTTTTGGAGTTTTGATGCGTAGCAATCCGCAGACAAGCGGGTATATTCCTTCAAGTCTGTCACCCAGGAAAAGACAGCATGAAGGTGGTACCTGGGGTAAACCTCACTGCAGAAAGACTTAAATCCAGTCAAGCAGTAGTCTCTATGAAGAATGAGAACACTTAACTTTTTAATTACAAGGTTTTGAAAAAAAGGTATTATGTTACAGAAGGTGAAAGAGAAATTTCTGGAGAAAAATGGAACATTATTGAACTGAAATGCAGTTTTGTGATCAGATTATAACGTAAAATTACTACATTGAAGGAATGTTGGTTCATTTGGTTTTTTCCTTTTTTTTCTTCTAAAGCTACATTCCCACACAGTAAAAGTTTCAGTACTGGTATCTTCAATATTCTTTCTGCTTATTTTAAGTGGCTCATGGCTATTCTTTCCAAACACATTTTCACCCTGTATCTAAGTCTTCCTCATAGCTTTTACTTGTCTGAAGATTTTCTGAGCATATTCCAACAGCTTGTAGCAATTCTTTTACATTTTTAGTGTTATAGTGTCAAATATTGTAGCATGAAAAGGGAAATAAAGCTTCTGCTAGAACTTGATGTCTGCAGCTTCTATTTTTGTTGGTATTGCTGGAAGAGAGACCCCTGTTTCAGCCTGTTTCTAGAGCCAACTTCTCACTCTCAGTGTCTGGGAGGTTCTGAAGTTGTGGCTGTTGATGACAGTAACTTCTGCCAAGGAAGGAGGCCCAGTGCTTTCAGTGACCTCTTCTTTGCTGTGGTTCTTGCTTCTCTTCTTCTGTTACCTTTAGTGTTGCTGGCAATTCTGGGCAAGAAATGGCCAGAATGGTTTTGAGAATCTTGGCTAAGTTCATTCAGTTGCTTGACTTGTAAAGCCATCGAGTAAGTCCCTGTACCATTAAAATTAGTCTGTCTTCCCACCTCATCCGTACTTCATCTGTGAGGTGAAAAAAATGGTACCTTGGCCCACTTATCCTTGAGCTGGGTATAAAGATGTGACCATCTGAAGCTTCTAAAATTGGAGAGCTGGGTATATGGTGGAAGTTTTAGCAGCTCACCTGCTCAGGATCAAATGGCATCGTGTTTTCAGTGAGTCAGTTGCTCTTGATAGGCACAGTGTGTTAGAAGTAATTTCTCATCTTCTGGCTGTGATAATAAAATTTAACAAATCAGTAGAAAAAGAAACTGGTTTTAAATAAACATTCCTCAGTACATGAAGAAAGAAAAGGGGCTTAGGCTGATATAAATTCCATTATATTATTCTAGCACAGGGAATTGTGTTTGGGGAGTGAAGATTTGACATATATTTTTATTTTCAAGCGTCATACTAATTTATATTACTCAGCCCTTTAACTGCCAAACTGTAAAAGTCCATTATGCTACTGAAAGGAATATACAAATTATCCCCTGGCACTTCAGGCAGGAGTTTTACATATACGCTGTTATTCTATCAGCCAGCTAGCTGCACGATTCTATTAAGGAGTAAGTGAGAAAATTATATTGCCTGCAAACTAATTGTACAAAAGACTCTGAAATAAGTAATCAGAGCCCAGTTCTTTCTGAAAACCAGCCAGGAGATATTATAAATTGCTCGATTGCTCTTGTCAGCCCAGTTTAAAGACCCAGAGCTGCCATGTTGATTTTGTTCACTGTATCACACAACTTCCTCTCCAGCTGTTGACAGGACTGGGCAAACTGGGCTTACACTCCTCCTAGCTGTTCAGTTTCAGCCTCTAATATCTTGAAGGAAGCAAGGAATTGGTAGAGTTTCTGTCTGGATCTTCCTCTGAAATAAAATGCAGATCTGAGTATCTTGAATGGAAATTCTTATTTAGAAGTAAATAAGAAATTATGAAAGCTCTAATGACCTGGAATGTGCAGTAAATTGAGGTTCATAACAAAAATAAATTCACTAACACTTTGAGTGCTAGGTGAAACTCATTTTAAGTATGATATAGATAACCACTGCATCTATATGTGGAGACAAAATGTTAGTTCCTTGAACTCTTACTGCAGTGGAGCCATATTCTAAAATGCTGGAACACTTTAGAGGAACCAGCTATGATCCACATCGTAAGATGTGGATCTTTGCTTCTCTTCCTGTAACTGTTGAACTCATTGGAGGAATTCTGTGCAGCATCTTTGAAGTTCATTTTCCAACACTAAAAATGAAGATTGAGCATCTGCTGTAAAATACAATTCGTTGAAGAAAAACAGTCTGAATTGAAAGGAGATTCCTCCTCTAAGCTTAAGTACTGGAATCCAAGTGACTAGAATAATAGCTCCTTTTAGCATTCTTTAGGTGTCAAGAATTTGCAGGAAAAGTAAGTTACGCTGTGCATGCTGCAGACTGTTGCATAGTGTGCACAAATGTGAAATGTCAGGGTTAGAAGTGTCTGCATAATGAAATGAGCAATCTTGCATTTACCTTTCTGGTTCTGTATGCTACTTTTTGGTGTTGGCATCTGTGTCTTTGGATAGGGGCTCTTGCTATAGTGGGAATGTTTCACCTGCCCTGGTAGAGAGAGCTTTGCTTCTTGAAGTTCTCCGTTACAATCTCGATCTTGTTTTCGATCAGGATAGTTTCTGACCTTGTGTAAAGGTATCTTTGACCTTGTGCAAAGCATTTCTGATTCCCTGTTTCTTTTTTTTTTTTTTTTAATAGGGATGGTAATACATTTATTACTGTAGTATAATGAAGTTCATTAGATACAGTTTGTGAAAGGCTTTGAAGGTCTTCCTGTGTAGTGGTTGTACCTTTCTAAGAATGCCTTGTTAGAGTGGGAGGATAATGTGAATCTTTTTTTAAGATGGCCCTTGCTATCATTTTCTACCTATCCTTTCAAAAGTGTTATTTCCTACGTTTTCTGATGTGTATTGGGAAGACATTTCGCAGGAACAGTTGTGCTGAATTCCCCACCCACCATAACCTTCAGTTTCTTAAACAGCTTTCTCCATAGCACAGACAAGGGAAAAAGACAAAACTGCTTTGACTTTTGTCATTAGCATTCAGACATACGAAGATCTGTTTTACTCACCAGCATTGCTAACTCACTCATGCAGCAATGTCCAGGAAGAGGAAAGCCTGCAAAGGCCTGAAAAGGTTGTGCCAAATATGCTGGTTGTGTTGGCAGAGTATATATTGTGCCATGCAGACTTCCTTTGTCATAAATACTTACTCAATTTTCAATAGATGCAAGTGGTTTTAAGTATTACTTCCTGTTGAATTAGTAGTTGCTGAGCATTTGAGTCTTTGTGCAATCCTGCAATCCACTAATGTGATATTTAATGAGGAGACATCAGTCTGGAGAAAGGTAGTCAATATAAATCAGTGTTTACAAAGTGTGATTAACTCTGAAATATTTCATCAATGCTGTGGTCCCAGGCAGACTCTATGCTAATTATTAGAACCTGTGCATGTTTCAGGGGACTCCGATGGACCCTGAGTGCAGCAAACATGGAGCAGCAAAATTGCGATTATGCTCGGACTGTCTCTGATGACAATTTATGCATTTGGTGTGATGACCTCTTGCTTCCCAAGAGGGCAATAAACAGAATGCATTTTCATTAAGATACTAATGCACTTAATCACAGGGGGATAGGGTTAGAAAATAAAGAAATACCTTTAAAGCAAGATGTGACAGACTGATGGGGAAGATACTTTATTTTAAAAAGTCAGTATCCTGGTGTAACTTCCGACTGCTGCTAAGTCTGTCATACTGGATGTAGTCATGGGCAATAGGATGCATGGCTGGGCAGATGAATAAGCTGAGCTAAGGTGTTTCATGAAAAGAGCAGTGGTACTAGGGCAAAAGAAAGCAGATGTTCCCCCATTTGGACTTGGATACTCAAGGATGTGATTTTAAAAAATGCAAAGAAAACTACTCATGTATTTTACTCACTTGTTTACAAGCTTTTATTTTCTTATTTTTGAGGAGAAATAACAGGTACTAAGCAGTAACAAAAAAAAAAAAAAAGAGACTGCTTTGTCCAGGACTCACATTTAAGGGTCTAGCTTGTTGTAGGCCTTAAGGGGGCAGTTGGGAGAAGCAGAGGCAAAGGCAAGCATCTCTTCAGTTTTTGTTATTCTGACAGCTTGGCAGTAATGATCCTATTCCTAATGCCTCTCAGTACAAGAACTTGGTGTAAAGTATAGAGGGAAGGGGAGATGTCCTAGAGCAGAGATCTGGCCTGGCAGCTGTAGAATGTGCTAGATGTGGTGGCAACAGTCCCGCTGAGGCCTGCCTGATGCTCTGTGCCAGCTGTGGTGGAAGAAGAAGGGTGAATCTCTGTAGTAGCTGTTATGGTTGATTGTGCAGTAAAGCAGTCCTCTTGTATTCTAGGCAAAGAGACTAATGAAATTGGCTAAAAAGGAAAATTAAGAGTGCTCAGAGAAGGAACCTGGTCATGTGGCTTGGTACAGAAAATAAATTACAAAATTTCTTCCTTCTACCAGCAGGAATAATATTGTATGTGAAGGATTTTGGTAGGGACCATATTTGAAGTGAGACACAGACTCACATTAATTGTGGTTTTGTATATATTTCTTTCATATAGATACCTAGATTAAAAAAAAAAAAAAAAGAGTAAAAAACCTTCATCTTTTTACTCAGCTGTTTATTTTTACTTGAAAGGCATTTCCTTTCTGTAGCACTGCTTACACTTGATATATTCCAAAGTGAAATACAACAACAATTATATGAGTACTTTTGTGTATCTGTTGTGTTGGTTAGTCAGTGACTTTGAACACCTCTTCCCCTGTCTGTCCCATCACAGGTAACATAGAGTACAGCTGCCCAGCAACGAATGAATGTGAAATCACAAAGCGCAGACGCAAGTCCTGCCAAGCCTGCCGCTTCATGAAGTGTCTAAAAGTTGGCATGCTGAAAGAAGGTAAGACTGACCACCTCAGTATGTATCTCTCTGCAAACACTTGCTGCAGCTGTAGGGCAATCAGGAAAGAAGAGAGGCTGGTGAGTGTTCTAATCAGTTATTGATTGCAAAGGCAATTTTCATGTATACTTGCTCTTTCTGACATCTGCTTCTAAAGCTATCGAATCATGCTTTATCCACACAGAGTTCATAATCTTATGTAGTACAGCAAAATATACCTCAACATTCAATCATCCTTCAGTAAGTAACTGGTAGAATAACCATCAGAGTTCTCAAAGATTTCTTTCCTCCTTTCCTTATCCGCTGTTACTCTGTCTGAGTTCTGGCAGGAAACCAAAAGACACACTGTGCCTTCCTTTCCCTGCTTTTGTTCAGTTGTTATTCCATGAGGACAAATGGAAGGGTTACTTCTAAATTAAACAGGTATAAGTGTTGAGTGTTTGTACTGAAGTTACTGTAACTACACTGGAGCAAATGATGGTGTGCAGAAGAGGAGAATCCACCGCCCCTTTTTTTTTCCTAAAAGTGTCTGAGAACCCCTGCACCTCACTGTAAGTATATGTTGAACGTTGTAATTCGTCAGTTACATTTTGAAGATATTGAACATAAGAAAATGTTCTCAAGAAATGGTGCTGTCTTACCTGGAACCTGCTTCATCTATGTTACACAAAGAGGAGATTCCTTATATCTTGCTTGCCTGCTATGCATGTATATTGCTGTTAATGTATATGCAAGAATATACTTCTAAGTCCATGTATTGTATGCATTATTATTGTAGAGCACTGTCCACCACCAAGAAAGATGCCATGGACTTCTGAACTAGATAAACATTTGAAATAAAATCAATGTAATGTTCTCTAAGTATTGTATCCAGTGGAGAGTATTTTGTGTTAAGCAACCCCTTTAAAACAGTTGCTTGCAATTTTGCTTTGTCAGTGCTTAGAAACTCAGCTTTAACAGCTGGCTGATTTCTGCAAATGGTTTGATGGTAATGTAAAGCAGGTTAAGTATACAGCTACCAGGTAAAATCCAAGAAACAGCCTAGACCAGTGGAGAGATGATGGGCAAATTAGGCCTATCACGCACCTACAGACATATTCTTATTGGATTATACTTACTAAGAATAAACCTTGTTCTGTGCAACTGCTTTGGCAGATGCTATGATCCTATGAGCCAAATCCTGCTGTCCTTAGTCTTACTTGAGCAAAACTCCTGTCAGATTTGATGGAGATTTTGCCTCAGTAAGAACGGCAGGATTTGACCCTCTCTTCAGTGGTGATGGGAGAATTCTTACTTGCCAAAATCCTCATATAACTGAGCACTAGGAGCAGTTACTTGAAAGTGAAATTATGATGCTTAGATAAACTGTAGAAAGAAAGGGATGACTGGGTATGGTATCTTTTGAAAGGGACTGTGCTTCTTAGCATCTTTTTTTAGTAAGTTAAGACCCTGTATCACTAGTCCTAATAAACAGATATATTAAGCAACTTCTTTGAAAATGAAACAATGCTAGCAAGAGCACATGCAGGTGAATTGATTTAATCCTTTTCCTTTAAATTTTGAGGGCACTATTGTGCATCCATTAACATATATATTTTTAAAAATCTAGGCTGTGTGCAGCTTCTGGGACTGCAGGAGGAAGTTAAGTGTCTCTTCTACAAATGAGTAATTATCTCAGCAAATCTGTGTGCAGATTTACTATGTTTCTGCATATAATTTTGTTAACTGAGATAATTTAGTTAGACAATACAGATGTACATTGTGAGTCAAATTTTTTTGTTTGAATGTTCATTGTCCATGGATTCAAATCAATCCCATGAGTTTTCTTAGTAAGAATTGCATAAATTTTCTACTCTAAATGTACATACCTTTTTCTGAATGTTATACAATGACAAAATAACTAATTGCTTTGAAACAGCAGTATTGTTTATCTACTACCTAATATATCAACCTACAAGAACTTAAAAGGCCATTTTATTTTCTTTCCCCCTTTAGTGGCCACTTTTTAAACCATATTGATTCACAGCACGTGTATAGGATTGTACTTGTAGTAAAGATTTTTTTTTTCTTGTTTTAAGGTAGTTTTGGAGCTGGATGTTGTTGTTTTTACTTATGGGAAAGTCTGGAGATGACTTTTTGACTTGGACCACATCCAGAAAGATAATATACTGACTTCTTTCATATGTAAAGTGGTATAAATTTATTGATTAGCATGGACTTAAAATAAGCTGAAATTATTCTTGCTGTATCTCAAGTGTTTCTTTATGTACAAACAAGGATTTCAGTCCCATGCAGCATGTCAGAGATCATGCTGCAGTAAATCTATTCAAATGTAAACCTGTTCAATTCAATTACCAGTTTATAATAAAATTTGCTGCTGCAGCCTCCACGTTTGTCACAGCAGTCTCTACATGCTGATGGCACAGCATGCCTGGAAATTGACAGCCTAAATCTATTTACAAAAAAATTTAGTTGCAGACCTGAAATAAAATCAAGTTTAAGCAGCTTTGAGAGGAGCATCATATTCCTTACAAGAACAGCACATCTGCCAGGGTGCATTTTCTCCAGAAATCTTACCATTTTTGTGGGGAGTTTTCTTGTAGAAATTTTCCTTAACAAGCCGTTTTTAAGTGTAATCCAAAATGAAACAATTATCAGACATTGTGTTTCCCTTCACATTTGAAAGGACTTTATAAGATTGCCATTTTGTGAATTGTCATATAAATTTCATTACAGAAATCACTGCCTGGAAAAAGACTCTTGAGTTTTAGCTGGGCTTCTAGGGCAAAGTCCAAAAACCACTTAGAGCAAATGTACAGAATGGCTTCCTTTATGACATCTGCATGTTGCATCATTTATGTGACAAGATAATGGTGTTTTTCATCAAGCACCGAGTGTTTCTGTGGGAGACCTGGTGTTAGGGTTGTGGGGCTGTGTTTTGGGGTCAAATCCTGAGAGGGAATTGGATTTCTGGTCACATGGAATACAGGGTGGAGTAAGGATTTTCTGTATCTATTCTCATGGATGTTGGTGGAGCTTAACCACCAACACCTAGATCAAGATTCTTAATGATTTGTGAGTTGTGGGCCAGGAGCCAGAGAAGGAATGCTAAAGCAATGCTGGGCTGGGCTGGAGTGGGATTGAGGCCCTGGCCCCTGCCTGCATCTCGTGTTGAGTATCACAAGAAAGTTTGTACAGACTGATCTGGAGGAACTTGTCAGTTTAGTTTAGCCCATGGATTGTTACTTGAAAACGTGTCTGGAGCTATGGATGTGTTTAGAGTATGTGTTATACTTCATACTGTAGCATTCAGCATAGGCTGATAAGCTTTTAGGCACAGGACAAATACGAGGGTGTTGTGTTTTTATCTACTTTTCTAGGTAATGGTTATTAGCAGCAAAGCAGAATACATTTCACTCAAAAAAGAAAATTTACATTTTTCTATTTTTAATTTCGTGTGTCAGTGTTACAAAAAAATCAGATTTTTAAGTATCACAATTGATTCTTCTACCGCAATACAGTTTCTTTGACTGCACTTACTTTTTGGTGGATTGTCTCAGATTAATGAGAACAGATGAAACAACATTAAAGATTCATGTATAGTCTAAGGAGAAACTTTTCAAATGTATCCCTTGAGATTTTTGAAATAATATTGCAATTGCTAAAAGGGTGCAGGGAGACATGTACAACAATTTGCCCTTTTTAAAAATGAACACTTTTAAGACATTCCATAGTTTTCAGTTCTGTTGGTTTATAATCTGTCTTTTAAGTTTGGCCTTTCAAACTCTTTGGAAGCCAGTGATTAGTTTGCTTCAGGTGGTAGAATTAAATCTGTGTTCATGTGCAAGACTGGGTATTTTTGGCTATTTCCCTTTTTATACAGCTAGTTGGACTGAGAAAAAGGGCTTGATTTTTTTTCTTTTCTAAGAAGAAAAATTATGTATAAAATGCATAAGATAATACGAGAAATCTTGAGTAGATATTTGACTTTTTAAAATCTTTCTATTGCTAGGTGATCTGACTAGAATTCAGCTTTTAGTCTTTAATTAGTACTATGTGCCTATTAATATTTGTGGGACTATTTGCTAGCATGTGTTCGTGGTAGATGATACTATTCCAGGTTTATGATGTCGTGTTCTGAAGAGCTTCCCGTGTGACGTAATTCCAATGGAGTAATTACTCCAAAATAAAATTACTTTTTGTTTCAGATGCAACATTTGTATAACTGTTTGTTCAAAAGGTTATTCCATATGTTTTAGTTTTCTCCATAGAGGCAAAGCCATAGCCTTGGTTTTACCTGTCCCTGTGTTGTAGGGAAGTTGAAGACTACAGTTCAGAGGGGAATCTGTTGAATGGCACTAATGCTGCTTTTAGACCATGTGGAACACTGTATACTGTTTTAGCTCTGACAGTTCGATGCAGCAGTACTTTGTATTTTTACCAGGACTGTTGACACCAAAACATCTCCCATGTGTCTCTCATGCCTGGTATTTGGGTGTTTTCAGAATTTGTTGTTGACTGTGTGCAGTGGCTGATCTGCATTGCTTGTTATTTCAGAAAGTCTAGTTCCTAAATGGATGATGTATGTAAACAAATCTAAGTTTATATGAAAAGTAAAGTATACTACAATAAAATGGTGTGGGTTGCTTCATGTAAGTATGTTTGTATTTTCCTTAGGAATGAATGGCCTTTATAAATTATCATCAGTCACTTTGTACCCAGTTAGAATAGGCAGAGTAACAAAATTCCAGCTTAATTAGTCCTGCTATTACAAATGAGAGGCCAGATCCTCACCAAGTATTAGTGGAAGCTCTTGGAGCTGTGTTAGATTGCTGCTCATTTGGCAGGTTTAGCAATCTGTGCTATGGGGAAATCAGCAATATACCTTTTTGTGTCTGTGAATCTTCACAGTTGCTCATACATGAGCCATCATTTAGGCTCTAAAAATGAACAGAAACTCTCTGAGCACTTCATCTGGCAGTGCTGACTTGATGTGTAACCCTTCCCATCACAGCAGTGCAGTTTGCATGTTGTACTTGCACTGCTCGATGAGTAGCCCTTACCACTTCTCATTCATTAGTTTGCTTGGGTTTTTTGAGAATTCATACAGGCCCTCAAAGAGATCTCAGCATCCCTAAGGAAATGGTAAGGCAGTAGTTAGAATCAGACTTGTAAAGAATTTCTGGACTTTCAAGTTTTTTCCTTCAGCTGTGATTTGAATAAAAGCAATTACTGACAGTTCTAAAAATACTTGAACATTTTAGGTGGTCATGTAATGAATCAGAAGATAATTACACATGAGTTACACTTCTTCTTAACATGCTAAAATTGGGAGTCTCTAAAATATTTTTGCTTCACACTTTGAGAGATTTCATTAATTAAAATATAAGAATACATTTTAAAAAGAGGTATGTGTCTATTAAAGCCTAAATTACTGAGTTTATTATGGAGAGATTACCATATGAACATCTTTGGCTTGTGTTAAGCAGCAGATCGGATTAAATTATCATATTGATCCTTTCTGGCTTTGACAGTCTATGAAAATGAATCTAATACAGCAAGGAGAACAGGCAGCTTGAGTTTAGTCTTATATAAAGAGATGCATGATATGCAGAGGAGCAGATTAATGGATTCTCTCTCAAAATAATAAATAAAACTAAGCAATCTTCTTTATGACTAAAAATGTGTTATCACCTATGTTTTGAGGGTAGTGAAAAAGCCTGCTTAATAGGATTCCTTCTAACAGCTCTTTTGAAAAGACCTGTGCATAAGACATTGCCAAGGTAAATTTCTCTCACAAGTCTAATACCATTAGTCTGCCAAGACGAAAGCAGAAATTATTATGGACGAAGTTTTAGTTTCTGCTGCCTTCAGAAATTAGAACAAAGGAAAGGAGAAAGCATTAATGGTATTCAAAGAAAATATTTCTGTACAGGATGACAGTTAATAGAGTGGCAGTGACCTCAGTGATATTTCTTATGCTCTCTATTGTAATATTACATTTAAGGAGCTCCTCCATTAATGCAGGATGTTAAACAAACCTCCTGTGTTACAACATCAGGAGATAACATAGTGTGTCTTCTGTTGATGTCTCTTCCAAATATCAGCTCTCTTTTATGTTCCAATGTATTATGAAGGCATTTGGTTTCTAGTAGTGACATTTTTTTGAACTGTTTCTTTTCCTCTTCTGTTCCTTCTTTTCCCCCTTTCTTCCCTTCCTTCCCCATTCACTCATTCCCCCCTTTTCCTCCTTGCTTTTATTTCTCTCCTTTCTTCACTTTTATTTCTTCCTTTCCTGTTTTTCTTTCCCCCTTCCCCTTTGCACTCCCTTTCTTTCTTTCCTTCAGCATGTGCTTGCTTTAATATATACTGGGACCTGTTAAATCTCCTTGGAAACAATAGAAGCTAATCTCTAAGTGTTGTTGGTGTTCATAAGTAGCCTTCTTTGCTCCTAACCAAAATGTGACCTGATAGCCCAGTTCACACATTAGAACTGACAGCCCAATTTGTCTGCTCTAAAACTCAGCTCATGACTATCCACTCTCTGTAACTGATGAGGAAGGACAAACTATTCAACTGCAGGTTAGTGTTTATAGTGAGCTCAAGCAACTAGCTTTTCTATTCATCCACTAGAAGAATACCCCAGAAAAAGCAAATATTGGAGATGTGAATATTCTTCCCGAGTTTAGAAGTCACACAGAAGCCACCCACAGCTCCCACCAAGTGTCAGCTTCCTGTGGAGTTTTCATGGTGCTTGTGTTGCAGCATTGTGCCACTCCGATTTGTGTTGGCTCTGAGTATTTTGGTAAGACAGGGACATCCCAGCAGTTCACTGGACTTGGTCTTTAAACAAAACTTCTCTCCTTCTAGATACAATTTTGTTTTACAGTTGTCCCTTTATACAAATGCTCCGCTTTCATAAAAGAGGAGGTATGAAGTGAATGTGGAGAAAGCAGTATTGTTTATAAGTTTGAGTTTGAGAACTATTTACTTTTCTTGGCTTTACACAGATCTGTGAATGGGGAGGTTTTTATGTTAGCATTTGCAAATCTGAGGTCAGAGCTGTTTGCTTGCTCACTCACCAGCAGCTTCCATGAGATTAGATGTTAGGTTTGAGTCTGCTCACACAGTCGTTGCTTCTGAGAATCCCAGTGACAGCAGTTGTTTGCAAAGAATGCTTTCAACCTAAAGTTACTTTGTACTTTTGTTATTGAAAATAATGAGTTTGAAAGATGTTGAATAGGATTAAATTTTACAGTAATTTTCTTAGTGCACATACCTTACATATTACTTGCTCAGAATTGGAAGGAGTAGGTTCTGCAGATTCATGAGTCTACTTAAATTGGAATACTATTAAAAATTAATCACTTTGTACTAATATTTTCTCATCATAATCTGAGGTGGTTAACTGCACATCCTCATTTGTCATAGTTCTTCTTTTCATCCTAAAATAAGGAAGCAGCATTTTCCTTATTTTACTAGAAAATATTAAATTTTTTGCAAAAGATGTTTGTTGGATTCAGCCCCTATGAACATTTGCTTGTGCACTGGAAGTATAGTGACAGCAATATAAGTAATAAGGGTGGGTAGAGACAAGTCTGAAGGATGTAGGACTTTTCCCATGATCTCACAGACAAATAGCTGCCTTTCCTTCTTGGTCTCTGCCACCCATAAATACATCCATCAGTACAGCACTGCCGTTTATTGCAGAGCACTTGAATTCTTTTGTGTCATTTTGTCATTTTGTAAAGAGTAACATTAATGTAATTTGTATTCTTCACTTTTCTCTGTTTCTGCTGTGCATCCCCTTGTACATCCCTTGCTTGGGTGGAATAGGTGTAGCATCTCTGGTAGAGGTACTTTTAAGGGTAATGCATATCTCCAAAGTGCCACTCTGGAGCCAGCCTTTCTGTATTTTACTCAGCCCTTGCTTGGGCAGCACTCCGTCTCCTCACTAAGTCTCTTGATGCGTAAAATCTTTGTAGCAACAACAAAAGGTATGGTAGGATTATTTGGGGTGAAGGGCTGAAATGATGCAGGTGCTGGTAATTAGAATCCATGTGGCAGGTGTACAGGCAGACTTTTTCTGCTTGGGATGGATTGGCACCGAAAAGCCTGGAGGTTGAGGAGCTCTCTTGTCCTCTTCACTCAGTCAAAGCAATGAGTTTGTTGAAAAGCAAGAAGATTTCTACCTGCAGTTGTTACCTCTGACCTCATATAGGGCCATCCCTCAAATGTTTCACACTTCTACATCTCTGCTGTCCTACAAAAAAAAAAGTTAGAATCAATGTGAGTTTTGAGACATTAATGTTACTAAGCCACAGTTTTCTCTCTGACCAGTCATTGCCCTTTTATAAGCTGAGGTGTTTCTGCAGGTGGTGAGCCTTTGCCAGTTCTACTCACTGAATCACTGGAATACGAAGTTGGAATATTATTTCATTTGGAGTTTGTAATGTTGCTTTTGTGGTTGAAAGTCAGCAGCCTGAAATCTGAAATTAATGTGATCCTCTGCAATGAATTGTCCTTTTGTCAGCTTTTGCCATGCTTACTAGCTATTCTAGGAATAGATCTCATCTAACCAGTCTTTTCTTTTTTCTTTTCTTTCTTTTTCTTTTCTTAGGGTATTTATATGACAGAAAAGGGAAACTATGAGGGGAGTCTGTTGTGCTCAAAATAGTCACTTAATATAGCTATTAGTCTTTATAAATGAAAAACACAGCTTTATTTTAAGCCTCAATAGGCTTTTATTAGATTAATGATTCTGGAGAAAGTCAAACACAGCTATGTTAAATATATACACTTACTGAATAATATCAATATTTTCCTTTTTGCTCTTTATTGTTCCAGCAAAGCTAGTAAGTGTATCTATTTTTCTCTGAAGCATCTGGTTTAGGTCTCAGGATCATCAGATATAAGATGAGAAGTCAGTTTGATTTACAGTTTTAGTTTAGCAGATCCAAAATCAACACTCCCTACAACTTGCTTGCATAGGGTCTTACTGCAGTCCATGTTAAAACAGTTAATTATTAAAATACTTAATTTAGAAAAATTGAAATACTTTCTAAAAGAAAGTCTGCGTGATACTGTCCTTTAATCAGCTTAACTCCAGTCTGTGCCCTTAGTGGCAGAATTGTTGGTGTGCTGTAAATGTTTATCAGCGAAACTCCTTGACTAGCAAGAGAGAATGTTGATAACTTGCTGCATGCTGAGCACACACAGACCCTAGGAAAAAACAAGTAGTACAAGACCATCATCATCATCTTTTGTCTCCTTTTCTTTTCATCTTCAGCCAATCATTAGTCCATACAGTGCTGTTCTTGTCATTTTCAGTCAGCAATGTGAAAATTACGTCACCAATGCCCTATGTCTCTAATACTTCCTTTCAGTCCTGTGGGTGGGTGGCTGAAGACAAGCCATGTCTTCTCTTCTGATCTGAATCAATCAAAAGATCAGTCTTGTATCATTTGTTCAGCACTTGTCCAGCCACATACTGCTTTTCATCTGCCAGATTGGGTTTACAATGGTCTCCAGGGTCTGCAGTTGCTATGCTCTCTCTCGTTTTCATATTTTCTGTAGTTCAGTCAAAGCTTTAGAAATGGGCACCTTACATTTCATTAGATGGTCAATCTCAGGTTTCAGTGGTTAATATTTGGGAAGAGGAACTTGTTTTAAGTCACCAGAACTACTCCATTTCTGGATATGAAGTGGTATCAGTTATGGTAAGATGACTTAAGAGATGGCATAAATACACTTTGAATCCAGATTGAGGGTACCTGCCTGTTAGTATTGAAGTGGAAAGGGAGGTCTTGCTCTGAACTCATTTTTCAGGTCACAAGCCACTTGCAGGCTTCCCTGTCAAACTTTTAATGAAAGCTCTTAAGTTTCTGGTTTGAAGACAGAATAGACTACTAAATATCAAAATAAAGGAAAATGAATGTTTCCCTTAAAAAGTAGCAATCTGTTTTATAATACCAGTTTAAATGTATTGCTTTTGTGAATTCTTGCTCAAAGATGTAGTAGAAAAGTTTCTGTGAAGTTATAACTCAGGTGAAGAATTGGGCTGAGATAATAAGGCACTGAATAGGCTCTGCCTTCTCAACAGCCCTCAAGAACAGCACCCAAAATACAAGTCTCTGAGTGTATTTCAGACAAAAAGAAGCTGGAACACCTCTTGAGTCTGGTGGGCACAGCCATAGTCTTTGCTGGTCTTCCATCTGCTGGAGTGTGCCACATGCCCCATGGCTTGATCCTGTGTGAGATGTGAAGGGATGCAGTAATTGGAGAAAAAAGCCACAGAGCAGCTAAGATGACATAAGATTCTTCTCTTTTCTCTTTTTATCTTCTCTCATTTTCATGACTTTTTATTTATTTCCTCTTCCAAACCACTATTGTATCAGAAGAATGCTGATGAGAAAATAGTTGCTGTGAGCACATATCCTCCAGGCAGTGGTTTTTTTCTGGCCAGGTGGGAGAGAGAATCATTAATTTCTTGAGGTTCTTGTTAGGTGACTCACTGTTTCGTGAGGACTAGTCAGGCTGAATGACTGTATTTCCTTCTGGGCATCCTGGTATTGCTGCAGATACCCATCTTGGCAAGATGCTTCAGCTCATCTCCAGTTAAGATTAATGAAGTTAGGAAAAACATTTGAATGCAGAGAGTTAAGGTTTCCAACATTAGTGTTCCTCTACAGAGAGGTGCTGTGCGATGAGAAAGCATTCGGAATGTTAGCAATCCATCCCATTTTGTTCTCATTTGTTTTCTCTAATTTCCTGCCTTTTTTAATGCTGGTTAGCTGAAATAAGTACTCTTTCCCTCCTCTTCACCATTCCCTCCCCATTTATGGAATAGCCTGTAACACGTGCCTGTAAAGTGGCTTCTTGGGAATTTGCAAGTCTTTGAATGTGTTATCTGATTAAAGGGATGTATGTGTCTTTAATTCTCGTCTGCAGTTTCACCTCTGACCCCATCTGTTAAAGTGGAAAAGGGCTGAGAGTCAGCAAAGTCCCAGATTCAACCCAGATAACCTGCAGCGTGCACATTTGAATGCTTTAACTCCTCGGTTGCCCCTGAAAATTACATACTTAATTAAGTGACAGGTTTCATTGGAAAATGTGGTGGGTCTGATATGAGACAGGTGAATTGTTTGTTTTGTTGATATGCTTAAGGTAGGATAATTTAGTCCTGACTTCACCTTTTCTATTAAAGAAGAAATGAACATGTAGAGGTGTGACATAAACATGTATAAGATCTTGTTTGCATGTGTGTAATTTCATTTATTTATTTTTTTTTAATAGACCAGTTTCTTGCTTACAGAAAAGAAGTGAAAATTCAAACCCTTGTTTGTTACATATACCCCCTTTTGGAAAAAGAAGCTGAATTATGTGGTTGGAAATGATGTTGCAGTTTTGGATGAGATTTTTAAATAGCCCTGAATAAGGCAGTAGAAATACTGTCATTGAAAGATTGAAGTAGATGACATGAGGGTTATTTACATTATATTTTGTTAATATTGTGCTTTTTTGCAGAACAAAGTGATTGTGGATTTTCTGTGCTTCACATATAGATACCATAAGTGATGAGAATATCCCAATATGTTTGAACCTGTGGGTGTTTTGCTTTTTGCTCTGGTCATTTTCTTTTCTAGCTTTCAAACATTCTTAAAACTGAAAGGATTTTCAGTATCCCAGATCCATCCCTCTTCTCGGAAAGCTAGAGCCAAATTCTTCCCCCACTTACATCTGTTCAACTCTGGTGGTTTCACTTATGCTACGTGGCTGTAACAATGCAGAATTTGTCCTAATCTGCCCTTTCTTTTTTTGATGGAGAATATGCACATGCAAAGTGTACGTGAGCGCAGTAAGTTGAACTGCAAATACAAAAAATGTATGTATTTTGTGTGTGTGTGTACACACAAATAGATAAACAGCACACAGATAGGTTTGATAGTATATCTACTGTACATAATATTGTAAATGGTATCTTGCTGTGCTGGAATCTAGGCAATATGAGTTCAGTACTAAAGTGTTCAAGTTGCACCTGAGCTAGCTGGAGCCTGCCAGCCTCTGCAAGCCCACTGAGAGCATCTGTCTCGCCACCACCTTGCTCATGCTGTGTCCTCTGCAGGCTCTCCGATTCTTCCGACTATGAGCATAAATCATCCACCTGTCAGGAGCTCGAGCTGCCTGGATTATGCAATGCCTGCCTTCATTTGGAGATGGTGTGAGCAGAAGATTGCGGCAAATGGTTTGCATTCATTTTAATGCTGCTCCCGCATCTCTTCAGCTTTAATGAGGGTTCAGGGTGGTGACAACTCCCTGAGACAATGAAAGTCCTAGAGACCCAAGCTTTCTTTGTATGTTTGTATGGCCTAGTTAAGATTTTTTTTTTTTTTCCTTTTTGGCTTTTTCCCCCCTCCCTTTTTTTTTCATCCCCCCTCCAAAGAAATGAATGGCTTGAAAATTGAGGCAGAGAACTGGTACTGCACAAAGCCAGCTGTCCATAGCTCTGCTTTTTGGCCTTGTAATACTTCCCTCCAGCTGAGCAATGAAGAATTTAAAAATCAGTCATGTTTAATGTTGATTGTCCATTTGTGCTGTCTAAAGCTGCATAGTGCCTAGTTGCCTTCAGTTCAATGTGTAAAAATCCTACCTTGCATTTTATTCAGTTAGAGGTGTATTGAATTACATGATCAAGGGTCGCATACCACGTTGTATATTCCAAATTTAAAATACAGATCCTCTATCTTAAGGTCTCCTTGCATTAACAAAAAAAAAAATCGACTTTCAGTAAAATTGTCTTATTTCAGCTTGGTAGACCTGAACTAAATTCCTTATTCACTCATAATTTTAATAATGAATTCTAGACAGAATAAATATTAGTATTTATTCATCTGTGTAAACAGAAGGAAAAAAATGGAGGTTGGGAGACAAAAGCAGAGAAGTCCTTTCAAAGGCAAATGTTGAGGGTGGTGAAGCGGTGAAGAGAATTTGTGTCTTCACACCTGTAGTATCTGTCTGCCCCTAACCTCAAACAAATCCCACCAGATTCTTGCAGGTACAGCCTTTAGACTGTAGCCTGATGTGATTGTCAACCTTATGTTCTTACTGGCCTGAAAAATACGTGGTAGTAGTAATACTACTCAGTAGTTAGCAGGGTAAGTCCACGTTTAGTATCCTAATGCTACAGGTTTGCTGTTTTTCGCACATATTTAAGGAAAAAAACTTGTTGAATACTTTTGAAACACCTTGCACTTGTGCAGCATGATTTTTCTGCAGTGAATGTGTCATGAGCTTGTCAACAATTTTTTTGGAGAATATTTATTTTAGACTATTAGGGAACACCTGTGATATGTAGGCAGTAATGTCCCCATTTTACAATATTAAACCTCAGACAAAGAGAGCAAGAGTCGCTTAGTAAAAGTCACATGTGGTGTTAGAGGCGCAGCTAGGAGTAGAACTTCTGCTCCAAGATTAATGTGTCATTCAGCCTGGGACTTCAAAGTCCAGCCATGTCCACCCCTTTCTCACCCAGTGACTGAAAGAGAGAAAGGTTTATTGCTTGTTCATTTGGGGTTTTACATTACTCTTTTTAACACTTCCCTCTACATGGGAACTGCTCAATCAGCTGCTGGTGAAAAGAATCCTAAAAGGTGAAGTCAAATTAAGGGCAGCTTTCGTCAACAGGGAAAATAAAGCACTGTATTTCAATGCACCTGTATATTTCCTGTTGATATTAATAGAAGATGCTTAGACACGCAGAGAGGAATGTGTGTTGCCAAAATACTTAAATTTTTCTCATGGTGAAAATTTCCCCAGCTGACAAGTAGCACGAGTGGCAGCTGAATGTGGAGTACATTGTGTGTGGAACACACACTCCTGAATTGCAGCAATACTTGGAAACTCTGCCTGTGTCTATGTTCTGCTGCCTTGGTCTGAAAGCCAGGGAGTTTCATGCAACCTGGTCATACTTAACTAGGACCACACAGAGCAAGAGAGGTTTTTTAATAGGCTGTTTGGGGAAGAGTGGAGACCCTAGTGTGTGTAGACTTTGAGGTATTTACTGTGAGCCTTATTTGCTTCTGGTTGCAAGCTACCCTTCCATGCCATTCCCTCCCCCCTCCAGTTGTAATTTGATGGAAAGCCAGTGGTACTGCAGTTTTATGCAAAGCCTCCAGTGAACTCAAAAAAGATTATTATTTCTCACTTTGTCTTTATAGATAACTTTAAAATTTTATGCATCAGAACGCAGGTTTATCTGAAGACACAAATGCAACACAACACTGACAAAATCAGATGAAAAATCTCACTCTTTCAGCTATGAAGAAATTAGATTTATCATCAGAAAAGCATTCTCTTTTCATTTTCTGAAAGGTGCTTTTTGACAGACCCTTTGCAGTGGACGTCATGCTCACAAAACATGCTGTCACAGGGCTATTTGAATATGGTGACAGGCTCATTATCATGTTGAAGACAACTGACAACACTGCAGACTAGAAATGGACAGGCTTGCCAATCAGCTGTTGAAAGGATTGCAGTTGAAATAGAGGTTTTTTTTGTTCTGAGAACAGTAGTACAAATTGACTACATTAATTCTTTTTATTATGGTTGCATACACTGTAGTTAAGGGTCCGTCACTGTTTCCATTATAAATCCCTGTTTTCAAGGGTTTATTAGTAGACCATAAAAAATGGTTCCTGTTGAAATTTTGCATTAAAAATATATATTACCCTAACAGAACAAAATTTCTGTGGTAACCGTGTGGAGGAGGGAGGGCAGAGAAAGAGGGATTGACTGATTTTAGCTGAAAATTGCATAAAGCTGAATGCATTATTATTTTTATAGAATCTTAGATGTCCAAGAGTTTTATAGACAGGTTTGTGCCTCGGGAGTTTACAATTTCTGGATGCAGTGCTGCCAACACTTATTATGGGATGGGATTTTCCTGGTAGTTTCACTGGAATTAGTAAAGCACCAAACCTTATCTGCAGTAGTAGGTATTTGCAGATTGAGGTTGAGTAGTCAAACAATCTTGAAAAGTTGTTTTGCCTTTTCATGGACCTCAAAAATAGTGAGGCTGGGGTTTTTTGTTTTGTTTTAATACTAATCTGGGATGTTAAATGATGACCTGAGATACAGGGAATTTTGCATATGTAGTGATATTCCAAGCTGAAATGATTCCACCAATATACTTCATTTATGTGAAGTGAAAAGATTGGTGGAATTTATCTGCTTTAATCTGAGGTGGTGGTCCTGAGATATCTTTTAATAGTGGAATTTCCCAGGTATTAGAGTTCATGCTGCTGTAGTTTCTAGAGTCCCCTTAAAATTTCTGTAGCGATCTACAGCATCATACTTCTGTGCAAATGCAGGAGTGTCCGTTTTGACAGGTCTGAACAGCTCACAAGGTATCTTCTGCTTAGCTCTGGAAGCAAGGATGTTCCTCTGAGTCCCCTGAGAGCCTGATGTGGCAGGCGTTCTCAGAGCACCCAGTCACACCTCAGCACATGGATGCCACACCCGGTGTCTGCAGTCATTTCTCCTGTACCATCCTGGTGATCCCACTGCTGTGCCTCAGCAACAGACAGTTTGTGGAAAGGGAGAGGTGATGTTTCTGCATCCAGGATGATTGCTTTATTTTTTTCCACACCCTTGCCATAACAGTTTGAGCTTTTTCCCAGGAGCTGAAATATCTTTTCATTCATCATACAGTGGGGGGTGTCAAATCTATGTAATCTATATATGCTCTAAACTGGAAGGAATTGATGTTGTATTTTCTAAGAGAAGAAATCCAAGTATGCTGGAGAAAAGGCATGTTGACCTACCTTCCTGCAGAAACAGGAATAGGAGGCCAAGAGTCCTGAAAGGAGCAAGGCGTTCCCAGGAAGCCTGGTGGAAGCACAGGTCTGAAAGTTAGTTATGAATTGTCTACAAAAACTAGGTATAGGTGGCAGCAGTATGTGTACATTGGCTCATTTATATTCTGCCCTGAGAGCCTGCCTTTCCCCATGCTTTGTACAGGAAGCCTGGATCTCTCTTCAGGATCCAGCTGCATTTGGTGGGTCAGATGGAAGAAACACTGTGGTACACAGGAGGTACATATCCTTTTGTGGGAGTTGGTTAAGTATAAAATGAGATACTGAAATAGAAAAAGTCCACTTGTAGACCCCCCAGTTATTAAATTCATTTATCACCCAATATGAATCTTTAATATGTTCACTAAATATTTGGTGTGAGGCTGATCCAGAAGGAAGACAGAGTTTTGCACAGAGTTTTGCTTAGAGCGTTTTGCTGGAAGCTTACAAGGAAAAATAATTTTACTTTGTAGTTCCATGGCTTCAAACATTTGCAGCCTTAATTGATGCTCATTTGATTACTTGATTTCAAAGCACAATCAATTACCTTAATGCATATCACTGTTCTCACAACTACAGTGATTGCAAAATTGTGAATGTAAAAATGGAAGTCACTTCTGAAAATTAAGTCTGCAATTCTATTTGCAAAGTCAGAACTCTGACTCTCATGAATTGCATCAGCACAGAGCAAAGGAGTATATTGTCATATTGCCTGAGCTATTATAATATATCAGGCCAATTGTGTGCATACTTAAAATCTTTAAAATATTTATGCTTCTCTATTGAAGTCAGTCATCTGTTTCTAGGAGGAAAGTTCCTGAAGATACATTAACCAATGCAGGATGTTGAACCTAAAAAGTAGTGTTTAGTTGCAAATTACTAAGGAAGGATTTTGTCTTTTCATGAAATCATGGCTCCGCTGAAGTCAGTGACAAAGTTGCTGTTGGTCTGGGGGCAGATGGGTTTCCATGGAGTGAGTAATTCTAATGATTAAATCAGACGATTGGAGTCAAGACTTTATTTCTATTCCAGAACAAGACACTTCTACTTAGTGTGCCTCCAGCAAAAATATAATAGATACAATAATATGGAGCTCACCTGCATGTTGTGAGACTTATTGAATTAATATTTATGGAACACTTCAAGATTCTTTGATAGAAAGTGCTATATGGCTGCATACTATTACAATACAGTCCTGAAAAGCAAATCAATCTGGAGTTAGTCTTATCTCATCCAGTTATAACTAACTGCTGGAGCTGTCTATCATGTTAGAGAGAAGAAAGAAAAGAAAACTAGAAACAATAAGTATTAAAAAGAAACGCCAATTATTTGGAAACCTTGGGCTTAATGTTTCAATTAACATTTGTGGTTAGACCCTTTTTTAATGCTTTGCTAGCTAGATTCCTGATTGAAACCAAGCGTAACATAGTAACTTTGTGTGGTTTGGGAGAGTAAATTAATATTTCCTCCTTCTGCTGTAAATTGCTTCAGAGAGCACACATCCTACACCTCGCCTACCAGACATGTAAATAGCATTATCTTTGAATCATTGGTTCCAGCAATGCCATGTGTGAACAAATATTGTTGATTCATTGATGCGGCGATTTTTGTTGGCTAAGTATTTTCATATTTGCTTTTGAAAAGAAAACAAATACTCTTACCATTAAAAGCTGCATTGATTTGAAATAAGCTACACATAAGGGTGGACTAATTACCTAATTTTTCTTCTCATCAATCAAACTCTCATTACCTTGAACATCCCTCTGAAAAGTTAGCAGAAGACCTGAACAGCAGTCTTTAAAGAGAGTGTTACAAGCAGCAGTGCCCTGAAAAAAACTACCCCAAATGTAAGTGTGCTGAAGAGACATTGGTTGAATAAAACTATTCATATCATGCAAACAAAGCAGCTTATCAAGTGTGTAACTTCATTTTGCCTATCACCAAGTGCAGGAAGAAAACTCTGAAATCTAGGCTATGAAGCCTGGAGGATATTGATGTTTTAGCAAAACAACACAGTCATGGAATATTCTTTTTCCCCAGGACTGACCTAGTAAATTGTGCAAGCACCAGGAGAAATTTTGCCACCTGTCCCTTATAATCAAGGCCTGTCCCTTACTTAGTCTCATTTCAGTGATATAATTAAATGACACCATTTTCCCATTTATGTTGCATGAGCACTGCCAGAATCCTATAGTCTTATCCAGGTACTCAGGAATGTGACTTGATTTGTTTCTAAAGCCAAAAAAATAATCATTTGAACATGGTCCCTTGCCCTAATAGCTAACCCAGCATGGTATATTAGAATACTGTTGTTGCAACATTCATTGCAAAAATCAATAATCCACTAGATGGAGCAGAATAGAAGTGTAAAAACTGAGTTAAGTCTGGTATTTTAAGAAACAGAATTGAGTATCAAAGTGCCAGAACTCAGACAAAACAGCAGAAACGGTAGTATTTTTGCAGTGCGTAGTTCTAGTAAATCAAGCAGCTTTACAGTTATTCGTGGATTAATGTTGCAGTTCTGCTTTGTGGTTCTCTGTTCTTCTCTAAGGGATAAAATGAGGATTAATCTCTGCTCTAGAAAAGGTGATGATGAGAAAATTTTGGAGAACAAAGATGTTTCTAGGAAAGAGAAATAATTTGTTTCCTTTCCTAAAACGAAAGCAGTTTTTTTTCATTGGAGAAACAATAATAAGACAATCAGAGAAAGGAATCATAAGGTTTATTTTCCAGAAGTTGTTGCTCATTATTTTCTGGATAAACTGAGTTATTAGGATATTTTGAGAGTGGATTTTGGGTGTGAAATCACAACCTATTTTAATATAAATAATCCTTACATTAATACCCCCTTCAAAGATCTGCAGGAACATGATGACAATCATATTAGCAAGTAGATTGATGAAGATGGCAGACAAGGCTCCAGTTGCACAGTTCATCCAGTTTCTATTGCAGGTGTACATTAGTCATAACTTACAGCCTGCTTATTCTGTCCTGGGCCTCCTGTGAAAGGTGTGGCCAATTATGGCAATGTGAAGTGGTTGTTTGATGAAAATACATACGGGAAAGATTGGTCTTAGTGTTGAAGTTACATATTTTGCAAACAAAAGGAAAGATACAGTCAGTATTTCAGGGAAACAGCGATCAAATTTAGCTTGTGAAATCTGTAAATGGGCTTCGTTGTTTCCTGAGCAAGGTTTTGAACCCAGGTCTCTGGAGATGAAAGCCCCAGGCATTAACCATTTGCAATATCTCACCTTCAGCTTTGTGTTTAATAAAATGCTTTAGATAGATGCAGGTGAGCTTTATTTGCTTAATACTGATTGCTATGCCTTCTTTGAATGAAGATTTGAAGAACTTTGATAAAGTAATTTAAAAGTTGTCCATTTCCATATTCCTGAATATTTCTGTGTATCTGAAGCTGCACTCTTTAAATTACAACAGATAGGCTTCCCACAGAATAAATGTGGAGATGATACTTTCTTTTTTCTGATTTTTTTTTTTTTTTTTTTTTGGTCTAAATAGGACCTTGTAACAATTAAAACCTTCCCATTCTCATCCCTAACTGCCCCCCATTGTTTTGGTGTATTATGGCAGTGCAATCTGAAGTTTTTTCTTTCTTCAGAAAGGACTCTTACCTGAAATTCTAATTCTAATGATGTAAAGTATTCATATTACTTCTCATCCTGTACTACTGTACAATATCACTATGAGCTAGTGATAATCTGGTGGATTTCTCCCCATGCTTATTCTGTTTTTTCAATATATTATTGATTTGTAAAATACTTCATGATTTGCTCTTGCTACAGAAATAGCTGGTGTTAACATTTGTAGTTACACATACATGTTGGGAAAAGAATAGCTTGAACTTCTTGCATTACAGAATATCTTTTCTCTCTCCTTTTCCTTTTCCTCTTACAACACGAGTTGGTGTTTTGTCCATCAACAGATGATTGTTTTCCTTTATTTCTGCTGAGTGTTCACATGCACATTTACTTCAAATCAGTACAATATGTATAGAATTGATACCCATTTTCTCTGAAATACCAGTTTTAGTCTCAGTGGCTGATAATCATCAGGTTTTCTTACAACTGTAAAGCTGTTCTGCTTCAGGTTGTTTGAACCGATGCATCATCATGAGCCCATGGTTTACAGGCCACAAAGGTCTTTGTTGAATACAGTCTTAACTTAAACTTCTCTCTTTCTTGTTCTCAGTGTTGGCCAGGCACCGAGAACCTTCTGAGGTCATGTTGGGACAGGATCTCCAAATGAGCCAGGAACTGTGCAGGAGAGTTGTCCAAGTGCTTTTTTAAAAAAAGTGTCGGTGCACACTGGTTGGCACACAGTCTATAAGTAATCTATCTCAATTCAACTATCATTTTCCCTTATTTTTCATTTTACAAATATTAATGCATGAGTCTGAACTTCTTTCTTTGAAATATTCCTCCTTCCCTTCTCTCTTTTCCCAAGGACATGTGCCAAAACACTGTAGTTCAGCATGCCAATGGTCTCTCATGTCACTGAAGTACAGAAGGTGTCCATGCTCAGCATATCTGAATAAAAGTAATTTTAGTCTTGGTTTTATACTTTTTTCTGTCTGTCAGTTTTGATGCACACCAAGGGCTATGATCCACGAGTGGAAAGTCCTGCTGGGTGTCAGGTTGAATATAGTAATGAATTTCAAGGGCTGTAGCCGGCTTGGGCCCTAAATAAACCACGGGTTTTGTGAAGGGGGTAGAGTGTGGACAGGGCATAAAGTCCTCTCATTCCTCTTTTTCATGTGTTGGGCACAAAGAAAAGATTTTGTCTGTATTGGGGGAAGAGTGGAGAAAGAGGGAGTTCTTTGTCTAAAGAACAACAGGGCAATAACCAGTTAGTCACTTCTATGCTATTAGTGTGAAATGTTTATTGCTGAACCGTGGTGTTCTACCCATTGTCTGGTGTGTGTGATAAAGTAGGTTGCAGATGGCTTTGTCACACCCAGGCTTGCGAAAGGGCAAGTGAATCTCAGTGAAATTAATTTGCGTCTTCTCCTGAGTTTGCAGGACAAAGTTGCAAATTGAGTCATAACTGATGATATAGGGCAGGTTCAGCTCTTTGCAAGTGTGTATGTTTGCTACAATATGTGAAGGATGATGTGGAAACTTAAGCACATAGTTCTGCATTAGCAGTAGCAGCAAGGTATTCATTGCAGTACAGAAAAGACTCAGTCTGGCATCCTTTGTTTACAAGTGCTCGCAAAATAACTTCTGTTGAAGCTAGCTAGATAGAAGGGGGATGTGGGCTCATTCTCCTTGCACAGATCATCAGGAATGAACAAAAGCAGTGACAGCCAATTAAAAAAAAAAAAAAAAAAAAAAAAGCTGTGTGTTAAGCAGTTTTGATTTGTAGGAATACGGGCTGTGAAATTGTTTAGGATGTTTCCATGCAACTAACTAGAGAAATATTTCCTAAACATTTCTGTTCAGTTCTCATGAGAGAACTCATTTTTTTCAAGAGTTCAAAATTTTGTGAAAGCACAGTCTTAGCCAGTAGTTTAAAAAACCCAGTAAGACCAAATAGGAACAATATTAAAAAGATGAAAATAAAAACCTTGAAAAGATGGTGAAACTGAAAGTTCTGATGGGATTGTCCTAACAAAATGGAAACTGTCCTGTTAGGAAAGATTTTTTTGTTAAACTATGCCATCACACACTGAGTCCTGTAGTACTGTTCTGTGGGTTTGTGTGTGTGGTTGCATGTGGTTTATTAGCTCTGCAGTTCTTCAAAGTCCTGCTCAGGATCATCTTGTTAGAAGAAGCTAGCTTTAAATAGCAAAATTGAAGAAATCAGTCTTAAATAGAAGCCAGCTTGCTCTTAAAGGGGTAGTCTGTGGTAAAAGAGATGTGTTCAAAAGAAGCATTTCCAGGTAAATATTTGTTTGCAAATTAATAATTATGTGCAAGCAGTGGAAGAGGAATTAAAAACCAAATATATGTGGCAAATAAACTACCCTGTGCAACATGATTGAGGGTCCTGTGCTTAGAAGACTGTTTTGCAGAAATAAGTCTCTGTGAACGTGTCTAAAGGTGTTAATTTTTTTGTAAGCGTGAGTACTTTACCTATTCTATTGTCAGTGTATACTGATAAAGAGAACCCTTAGGCTCGATTTCAGTGATGTTTAATTTAGTCTCACAGTAAAAGCAAACTCAGTTTTACTATGCTACAACTTTATATGATGGCCTGAATAGCATGGAAATGGCAGTAGGTCATCTGTTTTTTCAATTATTGTTCTAATGCCCTGACTTGTCCGTCAAATGTTAATGGCTATTGTCTCATGTACAACAATAACTGTATGCTTTAGTTACTTTGTGATGCAATACAATATGTACATTAATTTTTGCACCATGTTTTAACAAAATGAATATTAGTATTAAAATCAGAATAGTAAATGATCAATGTCATTAACCAGCAGTATTGATTTACTATGGAAATTTAGTTATAAATTAGGCCTGATCCATAATCCATTGAACACTTTCTAAAATCTTGAGACTTCTATGACTACGCCTGGTAAATGAGCGAAAATTTCCCACATTTTTCTTTTGATTAATTTTAATTGCTTATGCAGTTTTGTTCAAGTAGGAGTAGTGGTACTTTCACACAGGGCTGTCTTTGGATTTTTGTTTTGTTTCTTTTTATTGAGTTTAATGTCTGGAAGCATAGGCTACCCCACCAGTGTGAGGACTGGAAGTGAAATGGATGTGTCTCTGTTCGTTCCACAGCCAGAAGGAATGAGCAGTAAGCTAGCAGTATACTTGCCAAAATAAATGACAAATACAGATGTTTCAGTAGGAGTAGAAGGTATTAGTTACAGAACTCAGCACTGAAATAGCACTGATGGCGTTTAAAATACGTAAGAACAAAACCCTTATATTCTAATTGGACGTTATCTCCTTGAATTCAATTTCCTCCTTTCACTCATCCACATAATTTTTGATAGTAAGGCTTCACCATGCCCAGTAGAAGTTAAGGAAGTGACTTATCCTCTCCTGAAGTATTTCTGCAGTGATGCACAAGGTGCTAGTGATGCCACTGCTCACAGAAGGCATCGTTAGACTGCACTGAAGGGACAGCGTTCCCTTGAGACCCAGACAGTTTGCCCAAGCAGTGCGTTTGTAGACTGCTGCTAAAAACAATTTCACTCCCAGACCACTGGACTTCTTACAGTCTAATTTTGGCTATATATGAGGGTTACTTAAATGCAGAGATAACATTAATCTTTCAGTAGCAACAAGTGCTGGCTGTGGTTAAAACCAGGAGCTTAGCATTCCTGCAATCAAAATGTTGTTGCTGGACATGAGTAATATAGTATATGATCATTTCTGAACATTAAATCTAACCTGGATTGGGTTCAGCTCTGCTAGGTGATACCATGTTGCCTCACATGGCACTGTTCTGCCCCTTTGGTCCTTGAAGATACGGGACAGCAATTAGCAAGTATCTCATTTAATTGGCAGGAGTTCATGTAGTATCAGCCCCCGTGCCCTCATGATGCTTGCCTAAATAAGTGTTTCTATTTCTGCAGACAGTAGGCATTTGGATTTTTTTTTTTTAACAATATAACTGCCTGGGCTTAGTGTTACAAATCATGAAACATTTTGTTTATGCATTATAAATAGTGATATCTATTTATAAATCAAAGGCACTCTGTTCTCGCTCTATTCCTAGGAGGCCTTTGGTTGTGTTAGCATTACCCACACACGTGCTTCCATTTTGTTGCCCAGGAAGCTAAATAGAAATATATGACTCTTAGCTGGCCTCATTAATGAAACAATAGATATGGGTTGGGTGCAGAATCTGAAGGAGCCACTGAAAAATGTAATAAGCAGCGAGGAGAAAAAAAGAAACCTCAACAAACTGAAGATACTTTAAATTATTAAAAAATGTTATTCATGGGAAGTAATGCAGGGTTTTATTTAGGGAGATAGAAGGAAAACCCTGAGGTGGTAGAGGATTCCTAAAGGGTGGAGAACAGTTTATCTTTATACCACATAGTCATATGGGGACAATTTATTCTCATCTTGGAAGAACAGGAAATATTTTAAAGTTAATAATGTTTCTGCCACCTTCCTCTCCCCTCCTATCATGCTTACAGTCAAAGGTGAAAGCCTACCCTGCATCCCCTGTGACTGGTACAGAATCTACATCAGAAGCAAAGAGATGAGGGAAAGAAGAAGAGTGGAATGAGATCAGCTCTGTGGTTTGTGACAGCCTATAAAACTAGAACAGCCTTTACAGAAACTGGAGCTGAGTAGAGCGCATAAAAAGCCAGTAATCACCTCTAAACATGGGCCAGTTGGCAATCCCATGCTGTGGCTGTTTGTCATTACAATAGGATATCTTGCTGCAAATCAACAGATCATGTTCTAATAGTCGTATGTACTAACAGCAGAGAAACATTTGTTGCTGTTTCTTTCAAGCCCCGTGGTTGGGATTTATCACTGTGTGACAATCCCTGGCCCACTGATCTTGCAGTTTGAAAGAAACTGCAGATTCTAGTGCAAGGAAGTTGCTGGAGTAACTGGTATTGGTGGTGTTTTGCTATGCTCTCCCCTTGTTGCAGCCTGGGAAGCATCTCTTCAGCTCAGCTGGTACCTTGCTTATCTGGCTAATGTATTAGCCCTAATACTGAATTTGGAGCAAGTAGTTCCCCATGATAGTTAATAGCAAGAAAAAGGATGTAGTAAGGTGTTACTGCTCTAGTTTTCTTGTGTGAACCCACAGTTTCAGAGGGGGTTTTCTGCACAGCCTCTCCCTGCTGGCGTGGTAAAGCCAGCGCTTCCTCAGCGAGGGCATGTACAATTCCCAGCACAGCTGGAGGGATAAACTACTGCAGACACCTCGGATGCACTCCTGCCACAACAGAGCTGCTGACCCCGGGCCTCGCAGTGCTCTCAGGGCTCTGTTTAGGGTGAAGTGCCATTTGCTGCCCATGTAAACATATACATGCCCGCTCCCCCTCCCCGTGTCAGACACCGCAGAGACCCTGCCTTTAATAGGCAAGGTTAGAAGGATAGAGTGTGGCACATGGGCCCAGTCTTCCTTTTTATAAATCGGTAACAATGGGGTGTTGACAGGCCTCAAAGCCTAGACAGGCTACAGGGGTCATCACGATAAGGAAGGATTAGTGTATATAATTTGCCAAATATGGCGCCAGCCACCAGCTGGGTTTTTCTGCACATGGCAGATTATCTACAGGAGCTTCATGGCATTCACCTTAGCTGCTGGCTGTGTTTATTAGTAAAGGTGTTGCTGCTTCCAGTTTAAGAATTATGTGCTAAACAGGGAATGCATGCAAACGAGATGAAAGAAGTTGTGGTTTAAATTAAATAGTGTGTGCTGTACAGTCTTTAAGTATAAATACTTTTCAGTGTACCGTATCTGTTTTTCCCCTAAGATTTTCACTTGAGAGATTTTGTATGCATCTTCATTCTTTGTAAATAAAGCTGTTTCTAACTTAATTCCCTGGAGGATATAGTTATCCTGCCCAAAGATCAATGGTCAACAGAAAATATAAAGAGCCCCTAGATCAGATCTTTGACTGCTTTGTGGTAGATAGCTAAACTGCCCACCTTAAAACGTTAAGAGAACGATAAATGCTGTAAATTCTTGGCTGCAGTGAAGAAGAACTTGTTAACCCCAAAGTTACTGGAAATAGATATGGTCAAATTCTAACAACATTGCTGTGTTGTAAACTGTATTTATTCCTTAAAAGAAAAGCAAAACCAGAGAGATTTAGTCAATGCTTGCAAGTATTCTCCAAATCAGATTTTCACTGACTGTGTTAATTTGCAGTTTGGGGTAGTGTCATACTTCTGATCTTCTAGACAATACCATGCCAATTTATGGCAGTTTGTACAAATGCTTAAAAATTAATACACATGCAGTTACTTTTTTTTTTCTTTTCGTTTACTTGAAAGTTTTATTTATGAGTATGACAGTTCCTTTAAAGTAAGATGGTGCAGTCCCTTTTTGCTTCCTTCCTCAGTACCTGAATAAGCTCCCCCATAAAAGAAAAGACGCTGTGTAAATGAAATTTTGCAAGTCATTCAAGGATGCAGCAAAAGACATAATTGACTTTTTGGACCATTTTTAGAACAAACTCTCTCAAGGCCTTTTTTTTTTTCCCTCACAGCAACACTTCCCACTGCACTAGATCTGACAAGACTGTATGCATTACTTTATTTTGATACTGACATTTAAACAATAAAATAAAGCCATTTAAAACAAATAGTGGTGCTTCAAGTGTCTGAGCTGTCAAGATATCAAATTATATAACTTGGAAAAATCAGAATTCATTGTTAATGGTATGCACTTAACACAAAGGGTCGCTGGAGTACTAACCAGATATATATTCAGCTACCATGTTGGAGCTAACAGGCTGTATTCCTTTAGATAGAATTGACTATATTCACTTAAATGGACTTGACTCTAGTACAATCACTGTATTCAAATGTCAAAAAAAAGAGAAAGAGGATGTCACGTAGGGTCACAAATTATGTTGGATTTTGACAGATTGTAGCCTTGCTTTACAAGAGCAGTAACATCTCATTTGTCACCGTTTGATCTGTAAGTGCGGGAATGAGAGCGGAAGGCCCTCCATCTCCACCGCAATTTAATCGCTCTGAGGCCGACAGTGGCAGCTAAAGCCACCTGCCCATGCACTGTACTGCTGATCTGTTTTAATTTAATCGTCCGTCAGCTGGGATGAAAGCATAAATCGTCTCCCTTTGATCTGCAAACGGTGTGGTTTTTTTGTAAAGCGTGGTGCAGAATCAGGGAGACAGTTTTCACGTTTAGTGCAACGTAGACAGCATGGGCTTGAAGAGCTTGTTCGTGATATTTCACTGTAGTGGTAAAGCAAGAAGTTGTTCTTCTTGTAAATTGATACAAAACAGCATAAGGGGTTTTTTTAGAAAAGAGGATCATTGAGGAGGTTATTGATTTAATAATGTGTTAATTATTCAAGTTTGAAAAGCCAGCTTCTACTCTTAAATAACTTAAACATCTTTAAAACTCTGAAGACCCTTAAGTCACCTTTTTTACAAGACCAGGGGATAGGAAAAATTATTTGGTCATAACACAGTAGTTCTGTGAACTGTCAGCTATATACTGGGCACATTATTTAGTTACATTATTGCATGTAAATGGAAAAGGGATGATCTTTACATAACAAACAGACAAAAAAATCCGCCTTCTCCAGTGGAAAATCTTGCCTTTTTCTGGTATTGTTGGAAGTTTTGTTGATGGCCAAAATGTTATGTACACATCAAATATGGTTGGTAGGCCAAACCTTGCTTTGGCACGTACACCCTTTCATGGAAAGAACTAGCATGAATACAAGTGAAAGTAAAATTGTAACATTTGGACAAAACCTTTCTCATTACAGTTTTTTTGCAGAGTAGATAGGGGAGAAAAAGGATTTGTCCATTTCTCTTCTCCCTCTTGGCCCCTTCTCCCAACCCTTTACAGCTTCATTTTTCAGGCTTGTGCCTTTCTTAGTTTTTCCACTTGGCCTCTCACATGAGATACATCATTCCTGGTTTTGATGCTGTACATTTGTGCAGCACCTCCCTGAGCTCCTTGTCAATTCCAGCTGGTCCTTCCAATGCTCCTGTCTTTAAATCTGAAGCAGGACAGCAGTAGAAGGCTCACTGCTCAACTGTGAGAATTTTGACTTATCCCATAAGCTTCAAAATGCACCATCTCTTCTCCCTTTCTTATGAAAGTTTTAGGGACTGTACTCCCAGGTCGAATTCTGATTTGCCAAAATGAAAATCAAAATCTCACAAACCCTCCCCAAAATTCATACAAATACATACACGCATATATTCTCTGCAGTGACATTTTTCTGATTGGGATTGAAGGTATGAACTGCGCAGTGAGGTCTATAAATATCTTTTCACTAGTGCTGAGACTATTCTATGATTTCCCTTTTGGGAGAAGGGTTTTTTTGTGGTCACATGTCAAAACTGGGAGGTTCCTTTACTAATAAAAAACACAGTGTGTTTTCTTGACCTCTCAGAAAGCAGAGAACACAAACCGCAGTTTGTGAGAATCCCTCCTCTTTGAGTGACTAAACATATTTTATTTACCAATCTTGGCAACCTTTTGGTTGAGAAGGTTTTCTATCTCCATTATTTGTAGCAGGATTTTATTATTTGGCAAAAGACTCTGTCTTGGGATAAAGAAATGTTTATGCTTTCTCTTGTAAAATTCCATTCGGCATATGCTGGAATACAAATAGTGAAAAATTGCCTTTGTTCTTCTTTTGCTTTCATTCCTCATGAAAATTTTGTCAGGGTGACAATATAATAAATAATTATGGAGTTGCTGTGGCCCTGGAATGGGGAGGGAGAAGGAACCATGCTGCTTTCTCCCAGCACAGATCCAGCTTATGGAGCAACCAGGCCCTTACCACTTCGAGAGCACTGGTTTAGTCTAAAACAAATAAACACATTTTCTTGGGGAAAGAAGAAGAAAAAGAACACTGAAAAACCTTACTCTTGTCCCCAAAGTTGACCTCTGAGACTGACCCAGATCCCTGGGTCATAAGCTCACTCAGCATGGGACCGGGGAAAGACAAATGGGTCAAACTATTCCTAGCCCTGCTAAGTGACCCTTTCTCATCCTGAGTTTTCTGTTACAACTTGAGGTGGGTAGGAATCCTCCAGGAACACTCAGTGGTACAGTTCTGAAATTTAAGTGTTAAGAGGTTGCTGACAAAGCATGTGAAACAGAAGGATTTTTGTGCTTGCAAATACTGTAAATTGCTGTGTCTTCCTCAGTTTCAAAAATATATCTGGAATGTCATATGTGTGTTCAGGCTAGTAACAACACATAGCAAAAGGATATTAATTTGCAGAGTTCAGCATTATTTGCCTAATTTTCTGTATAAAGTCTGATGCAAAAGCAAGCAGAAATTAAGGCTGGATGAACTATAGTCAGTCCTGATGTTTTCTAGCATCTGACTTCTTGCCTTTGTGGACCAAACCTGGGGATGGCTGTGCAGTGTTTGTAACTGCAAGGGGCTTTAGATGGAATAATGAAGTACGTGGATGTGTGCACCCTGCGTAGTGTAAATTATGGTGACAGTCATCTTAAGTCGTGTGTAGGTAATGATAACACAAATAGCAATAAATGTCATATAGCCTTATACTGAACCATCATCTAATCAGTCCTAGGAAGGTTTATTTAAATGTATTTAAATAAAAGCAATCTAAAGCAGCAAAAGAGGACAAATTAATTTTCATGCTAAATTTTTATCTGCGATAAAATTACTTTGCAAGTCTGAATAGCTTGTTTTCTCTAAAGAGGAAAGATTTTTACCAAAATTTAGTCTTCACAATGATTCTTCATGTACATGGGGCATTGCTCCACTGAATTTTTAATTGAGATGATAAATTAGCTCTTCATTTTTGACTACTGATTAACAAAAGGCCTGTTTTCTAATCCCAATGCAGTAACTGGCAACGCTTTCACTGAGCTACTGGGTATGGGATGGACTCCATAGTACTAAACCATAACATCCTGAAAGATATTTCCAATGAGACTATCTTTTTTTATTCCAGCTTTGTGAAAGATGATGTCAGTCTGGTTTTTTACCCCCTTCACCCATCCAGTCCTTTCCCTTCTTACTATTTTGGGTGGTTTTTATTAGCTTTTCTATTGGAATTCTGAACTCCATTATGCTGCAGTCAGATAAGTACAAATACAAACCACACCATGCTGCTATCAATACGGTCCTCTCTTAAAACTCCAGCACACACAGCAAACACAGATAACTCCCTCCTGATAAAATCCTTGTATCTACTTAGAGTAAGTAGTGTAATGAAAGTGAAGGCAAAGACACAAATGTTTCACAACATATGATAGGTTTGTGGCAAGTACAGTAACAACTAATGACTTGGGAGAAAACCATTCAAGAGCGTTGCAGTTATTTATGGGCTCTCAAGAGTCCATTCATCTGCTTTGCATTTGTGATATTTGTATTGGTTTTGCCAGTGTGTCCTTGCATTCATTCATGCTCTCTATTCTTCTGTGTTGATGTCACTTTTGACAGCAGTCACCAGGAATTCCCTCTTGTTGCAAAAAGCAGAAGCAGTAATAGGAGGATATGGCTGCGATACCCTGGTAGCAATATATAATGTATAATTATATATATTATATCATGTATAATTATATATATTATATCATGTATAATTAGCACTTCTGCCTTTGTTTTTCTTTATGTATTTTGATGTTCTGTTTACAGCTTGAGGTGTATTGCTTATATCCATTTACATAGTCTTCTTCTCAGTGTGTGTGGCTGAGTGTACATCATGAGTGGTGGTGGCACCATTGTGGGCCAAGTTCTGTCTGTACATGTGCACACACACAGGTCAAACAACCTGCTCTCTCCTCATGGCACCCTTACAGATGTAAGCTCTACGTAAGATGCAGCTCTGTGTTTTATTTTATATCGTATTGGGAAACCTGTTTGGTTCCTTCAGCTGCGTGTTTATGGTTTGTTACCATTAAGGGGAACAGGATTCGATGCCTCAAGTAGGTCAGTTCTCCATATAAAAGGCCAGTTGTTTTATAGCTGGAAAACTGGAGAAACTCTTAACTTCTTTACTACTCCTTTTCGTACTGGTTTGTAAAGTTGACACACACACATTTGCGCACATCTGTCATGGATTATTGTGAATTACACGTTCAAGAGGTCTCCATGATCTAAATGGCATTATTAAATATTCACCTTAACTGTACAGACCATGGCAGCCAGAAATTGGTTGTGGGTACAAATAATTTTTCAGCCTGTCTGTTCTTAAGACAAAAGCAATAAAGCAAGCTATTATTTAAATTGATAAAAGATGCAAACACAGCTTCCCTGGGTTTCTAGATTTATAGTAAAAGAATAAATATTTCATTGGTGATACTAATTAAAGATTGGTCAAAGATTTATCCATGTCTTTTACTTACAGTATCTATCAGACCTGATTAGGAAAAGTAACATTTGTAGTACTGTCTACTAGCTGGAAAAAAAAGCAATGTTCCATGAAGCCCACTTTACCAGATAATGTTTGTTTTATTAGCCTTTGTTTAGTGAGGCGTTAGCAAAGAATTCAAAAAACTAGTTTCTGGTAGGAAAAAAAATGAGTAAGAATTAATTTTTTAAAAACTCAGATCTGTATTGTGCAAATATTGTATCAGGGGAAAACTGTTAAAAAACTACCATTTTCGTAATTGATTTCCATGTGGATAATGGATATACTCTGAGGAATGGATATAGCTAAAAATCTCAATAACACAGGCAAAAATTAAGTAAAGCCTAATGGTAATATCTTACACTCTTTTTTATAACATCCAATCAAAAAAAAAAAAAAAGAACCTAGGAGTACATTTTTGTAGTGACACTTTCTGAATTAGAAACCTGGGTTTTCCCTTATTTGATCAGGTTGAAAATCTGTCATTCTGCTATGTTGTTTCCATCAGAGATTGAATAACTGATTCTTTCAAGACAAAGCATACAAGTAATTAACATCCTTATGCGGTTAATATTTGGAGAGTGGGGGAATATTTTTTCCAAATATTCTTTAATTCTCTGGCAAGTTGATAAGGCATATTCTGCTGTTTACCTAACTAGTCTTAATTCTGGTCCTTTCTTCTGCAAGTGCTAAATCTATCAGCCCACTTGACTGCAGGATTTGGCCCAAAAAGTATTGAGGTCAGATAGTAGCTTGGAAAAAAAGCTGCCAATGCTCTTCTGTCTTCTTGTGTTACGTATCTGGGAACCTTTTGTAGGTCTTTTTCTGTCTCAGACCTAAGATTTTTTTTTTCTTTATAATATAAGCTTTAATTGAATTTTTTATATCAGAGCTAAAATAATAAATACGACTGAAGGTATTTGTATCTGTGAGAATGTGTTTTGTTTTCAATTTTTTTTCTTTTTTCCATATTAGTAAAAATTCTTTAAATTTAATAAGTTCACTGCAGCCACAATCTGGTTGATATATTAATGAAGAACTTAGTCCTGGAAATTTTTTCAAGAGACCAAAATAGATAAACATATCAGTCCTGGAATTTATTTAAAAAGCAATTACTCCTCTCTTTTCCAGAGAATAAAGTTCAGTAGTTACATAAAGCCTCTTCTCCAAATGGTTTATTCAGAGTATACTTATTTTATACTGTTTTCATTAATGAAAATACTGAGTAACTGTTAGTTTAAACCATGTCTTTAGTGACCTCCACAAACTAGGTTCCTGCATGTGTTCACCATATATTCATATTTAAATTTCAGATGAGCTAAATAAACAGTTTCATTCAGATAAACAGCTGATTTTGTTCCTCTCATGTTATATTAATATTAGTATTATGGAGTCTTCTGTACCCTTGCTTTACTTCCTGACTAGCTGATAATTGGGTTGGCAGAGTATAGCTGGGGTCATCTTGTTTAGCTTATCTGCACAAGAGAAAGAGTGGCAAATAATAAGGGAAAGCAGCAATAAAATAGTGGAAAAAAAATGAAAGGAAGATTTAATCTTTGGCCAATTTGAAACATATCCTAGAGAATCCATGGAGAAAAAGATAAAGTGTGACTATGAGTAAGTTAACTAAACACATTACAGTGTGTGAGAGTAAATGGAGTTAGTCCATTGTACATGTTTAATTTCCTATTAGTCTCTGGCGTTTACTACTCCAGTCTGAGTTGGGGCATCTGTAAATTCAGTTAAATACAGTGCATTGTCTAAACATATCACAGCTCCAATCAGTCACCCGGGCTGCTGATAAGAAGCCTCTTGTATTATTGAATCTACAATAGGGAGGCTCTGCAGGCACAAAGATAACAGCTAGGTATTTCACTTTAAGTATGAGGAAAAGCAGTGACTCGCCTTTGCTGCTGCAGCTCTGACATTTATTACTACTCCCTGATTTGTTTTATACTACTGATGTGATTTGGTTTCAAGTGTTTTATATCTCTTCTTATTTCTAACTTAAGACCTCTATCTGGAAACAGTAAGGAAAAGCAAGCAAACCAAAATCAACTTTCATGATACTGCATAGATAGCAACAACTTGGGCACTTCCTAGTGCTTTAAGAATGTCTTGCTGCTTCATGCCTAAAGGATGAAACAGGCTTTTGTTTATTCTTGCACCATTTTGTTCCTTCAGATTAAAGGAATTTCAGTGATGTTGCTTTAGAAATGAAGCTTCTGTAGAGAGAGTGTGAATCTGGCTGTAATAGTTGGGGATTTAGACTTTTCAAGTGTTTGAGGAGTTCTTTCCTTATAGCCCTTGAGTTGGAAATAAAATAATAAGCAAGTCCTATCAGGAGGTGTTGATGCAGATAGAAGTACTCTGTGCAGACTGTGTTAAATACAGAAGGAAACTGTGGATAAATACGGGATTGACAGTGACCGTCTTTCAGGGTGGTGTTCCTCTATTTAACAACGTCTTTTTAGTCATAAATTTTTGGCAGACTTCAGGTGTTTAGGATAAAATTTCTTCTGCCCAAATATACACTCGTATGCCTTATTTTCCGTAACACATATATGTATTAATAATTATATATTATTACTATCAATATATTACTGTTAATACACCAAGGATATATGTACAGACAGCAGGTCTATATAGAACCAAGAGTATTGATATATATCATATCATAGATAATGAAACATTTATATGCTATTTATTTACCTATAAGCTACATTATATTTAAAAATCAGGAATTCTAATCCTGAAACATCACACCAGATAGATTCCTATGGTTTCTCCCTTCTAGAAAGATGTCTATTTTTATACTATAGTTAATACATTTAGTGTTCTCAACTCGTTGGTGATTTTATAGGTTTTCTTTATGGTTTGATACGTTTATGCAGAGCCATACATAGTTTTTCAGTGACTTTGCAACAGAAAGTTTGTAGCTTCTCAGATATTAATTATTCATTTCATAAGGCTTCTTCTGTTGTACACATATGTTGAATTACAGCTCTATTTCTTGATGTAGTTTGCATGAGTTTGTTTAACTCTGTTATACCTGTTCTATTATAAGTTTTATTTCTGCTGCCATCTAAGAGAGAACTGCATAAAGTTCGGTTTGCTAGTTGATGCTACGAAAGTAAAATTTCTAAAGGATATACCCCAAAGATAAAATAACCTCAACAACCCCCCCAGCAAGAACCCTAGTAAGCACAAAACCAAAACAAACAAGGAAAATACTAAGATCTGCTTCCATCCTTTGATCCAGGACACTGGAGAATGTTCCGTAGATGCAGGTTCCGAAGCAAGTTAGTGCTCTTGTACTGCTGGGCAAAAAACAGGTCTGATTAAGCATTCAGCATCTTGTCTCTTTTGACTGCTGCTAGCAGAGTTCCTGGTAGCAAATACATCATGGCTCTCTCTGTAACTAAGATTCAGCAAAAATTCAGCCAATTTACGGCTGTTTTTAACTTTCTGCATAAGCTTACATCCTTTCTGTGTTCCACCAAACACAATTAAAAGGCACTCTTAAGTTGATCTGTATGTTCAGGAATGTCAGCTGATGGGCTTCTAAGGGAATTCCGTGTGGTCAGCCCCTGTAGAGAGGCAGTCACAGTAATACATATTCTGGAGGACAGAAGGGATGTGCAGTACTTACTTGTAGTAGGAAACAAAACTGATGAAAAGCCTTTTCCTAGGCATTTTAAAATTAAAGGTACGTAGTATTGCAGCGTTTTCCCCCCGTTGCTTTTAAATAAAACACAATTAATTACACAATTTTTTGGTTTGTACCACGGATTATTGCAAAGGTGGTGTTCATTCGCGTTTGTAAGCTCACCGAGCTGGGCTTTATTGTTTCTGATACAGTGAGCATCAAAGGTATGGCTAACGTGGCAGGCCAGCACATTGCTCACAGCGTTAAATGGGAGAGTGAAGCTTTGTGCAGCCAAACATAGACACAAGAAGAAGCAAGCAGCTAAAGGAGGTGGCAGGTAGGAAAATTGCAAAGGGGAAAGTGCTACCAGTTGATGATAAAAGCAAAGTCAAGGGTGACGATTAGGCTGCAAAAAACCAGTAAGTGCTAGGATTGCTCCCAGGAGACAAAGAATTTGAGACATTGCCATGCCTTTAGAAAAACCTCTTAATTTTGTAGAATAAAATGTCAATCACTTCTGTCCACAGATACAGCCCCTAGTGCACACCAGCAGTGATAGGTAGGGATCTCTCTAGTGAGACCTGTGGGGACCAAGGAGAGATTGCACGTACTCTAGTCAGAGGTTGAAATTACTAGGGAAGGCTATGGAGGGTATTCATTTAACAAGAATTCACCAAAAGCCAAAATTCAGAATGGCTAGAGTTTGAAGAGGTAAGAGGAATCATGATTTGAGAGTGATCAGATATGAAATATTCTGATCTAGCAAAGCCAAAGTTGATGAAGACACTGTTTTATACAAAAGCACAATCATTTCCAACTTCTCACTGAGGATTAGAAGTATTGAAATATATGTTCCCTCACAGTTTTCTTGAAATATAAAAAAGAGACCTACCAGAACAATTCTAGAGATTGTAGGAGAAATACTTCAGTGAAGTTTCATCAGTGTAAATACTCAGTTTTGTAATGGCAGTGCATGTTTTGGTGTGTTTTCAGCTTAACTGTTATTATTCATTTAACCTCAGTCTTTGTGTTGGAAGAGACTAGTTATATTCCAGGTTAAATTGGTGTTGTGTTAAGTGGAAAAATAGGTTCAGCAGAGGTTTACTTAATGGAAGTAAACTATTGCAGTTGTTGCCCAGCCCATTTGGAGTCTGTCAGCATTGCCAAACCAGCATCCAGATTGGCATATCTTGAAACACTGGCATCATCTGTGCCCAGATTTCATTATCCACTGTGTTACAGGTTGGTTACAAATGTATGTCAGGGTTGTTTGGAAAGCTTGTGAAATGTCTGTCTGGACTGGCCTTCAGTTTCTCCCATGAGGTAACTCCTGAGTTTTCACAAACATCTATGTATTTGGCCTTGGTGCTGGAGCTGTCCTTGGCTCAGAGCAATGGAATGGGACAGCCTGTTTCCTGAGAGTCAGAAAACTACGAGACATCTGTGTCACGCAGTTACTGAGGCTTGATCCACAAAAAAACCCATACTGCTCTCCCACTCAGTTATGGCACTCCATACAATTATAAAGGTGACTGTGAAACAACGTCAGTGCAAGTATTGGACCTGCAGTAAAGTCAGCTGGGTAAGCAGAAACTTCTCTAGTGTCTTCCTTTCATGGTGAAGTGGAATAGTGTCAGTCTCTGTGCTTTGGCCCAGCTCCAGGATGAATGTTATGTGTTGCAATTTTTCATTGGACATTTCATGTGACATCAGCAAATTCGTAATTAAAAGTTAATGTTACTCATTTTTCAATATAAGTGGTGAGTACTTTTTACTAGTTGATAAGCATCGTAACCTGGAAAACACAGAATAATCACATTTTTTAAAATAGGTTTGTGTGAATAAAATAGTTGTAGGGGTACAAAAGGGAAGAACTAAAACTTTTTGTAAGCAAATCAAGGGCCAAATAGATTGGATCTCTCTTCTGTTAAAAGACAGTATATGGGATATCAGTAACCAATTTTCTTCAGGTAATTCAGCTGATTTTCTTTTAAGAGGTCCCAAGTTCTTTCTCTTTCCTAGTAGACAGCTTCTACCTAGGTATTAGCAGTTTGAGGAAGGTTAAATTCCGCTTTCATAGATTAGGATTTGTTAGCAGATGTGGTTATTGGTACTGTGTGCTTTCCTAATCCCTTTTCAGTATTGGTGCATCTCCAACCTTACCAGTTTAATTAACATTGAAATTCTCATATTATTTTGGTGTACTGATTACAGGCAAAGACTAAGTGGAAGTCAGTTTGGTATCCCAAGAGACTTCAGTGTTAACAATGCAGGAAGACACTTTTTTCCATTTCTCCCCCTTCCTGAACTCCAGATAAGCAGTAGGCCCCAGTTAGATTTCATTACTATCACGCACTCTTCATGGTCATCTTTTAATATTTGAAAGGATCATTTGTTAACTGGAAATGGTCAATTTTTTTTTCTTTGGCTTTTGAAATATAATTTTCAATTTTTAATTTGATTCATTTAGATGAAATCATTAATCAGGGTTGAAACTGAGTTAATTTTCTGGAAAATAAATGAGGTTGTTAGAGTGAACGTTATTAAGTGGGCTCTTTGCTCGAAAGGGATAATAGCTGAAAATATGGAAGACTTTGAGAACTATAGCAGTTGAGGGATGAAAAACAGAAAGGTTTTTTTTTCTAGCTAAGTGCAGTAATTTTTTAAAGGAAACTAGGCATAAGAGGAATATTTCAGAACTATCATTATTCAAGTAAGTGTTACAGAGTAAATAACCTAAATATATGTATGAATTAAAATCCTACAGAGCAAGAGTATAGATGGTGATTTTTAAAGTATTCTATTTTTACAGAACAATGTGCTCCTTCTAAATCTTAGTATTTGCTATTCCAAGCAATGCCCACTTGAGTTTTGTGACAGAGAAACATTATTCTCAGTAGCTCAGCAGAGGTACAGCCATCCAGGTAGAAAGCAAGCTTTGGTAGACAGGGAGTACGGGCCACTAAACCATTTTTTCAGTCTGACCCAAATTCAGCTCCTGGCCTTGAGAGGGTTCTGTTTGCTTATTCTCTGGAGTTTACTGCATGATACAAAGTGATTAAGATAGCCAGCAAAATCTCTTACAAACACAACCAAAGAACAAGGGATTGGACTAGACAGGCAACATCCTAGATTTACCATTCAAGTTTATTTCAGTTAACTACAACATTTGTTTTGCATTGTTTCCTAATGCCATCTACTTTCTGCTAATCTTCTACTTAAAACCACGGTCTGTTGGTTTTGGGGTTTTTTTCTCCCCTGGAAGATAGGGCAGCCTCCTCTCTTCTGATAGGAAAGAATTTCTTCCCTTCAAGTGCTCCAGTCTTCGCTCAAGAGCTATCATAACACTAAGCACTTAGTGGCCTTAGGTCAAAATTTTTGATGGAGCATTACAAGTCTGTTTAGGTTTTCTTTAATGCCTGTGTGCTCGTTAAGGACCATTTTGAAGCCTGTTACTGGGAATGAATGATAAAATCTGTAGGTGCCTTAGCCAACAAGGTGTTTCCTTGTAGGTGTTTTTTTAACTGCCCTGTCCAACAGGATAATAAATGCTGCAGAGGGAAACAGGAGTACATGCCACACCAAAAAGAGACTTCTCAAATAAAGAAGGGTGGAAGAGTTTCTGCAGTGGAACAGAAAGTCACATGGAAGTGAAAATTATTCTGGAATGTAGTTATTTTACTTTTGTGATGTGCCTTTCCCTGATAAAAGAAGAGAGACAGTAATAATGATCTAACTTGGTTTAAGCTTGAAATACTCTTCTTTTAAAAATATAAATCTCAGTTGGAGTTCACTTTTCCTTTCCCTTTAAAAAGGGACAAAACAGCAGCAAACAAATCTGAATCCTGGCAGACACGGAAGCTGAGTTTGTATATCCCTTCTGCTAACAAAGTTGACTACAGAGAGGATAACTACTGGCTTCTAAAGGTCAAAACCAGTATTTGAAAGATGGTTATTTTAAGACAGAGCAGAACAAATGTTGATTTACAATTTCATTTTCAGTTACATCATCATGATGTAATAAATCACAGTGGTGTAACAACCTCGAGTGAGCAGAGTATAACATGTTAAACCAAAACAGCATTTGTGTGCTATAAATATTTTTGGGCAATGCTAACTGATTTTGAGCTACAGGAAGGAAGTACTTCTCTTCTGGAATAAGAGAAGGTCCTGAAGTCCCTACACATGATTAAGATCAGTCACTTAGCATCAATTTGTCAATTGCAATTAGTTACTACTAATGGGTTTTGTATCCAGACTTCATTGTAGACCCTGCTTGCTAATAGGAACAGATTAGTGGCTCATCCAGGGAGGCCAGAGGCCCCAGTTCTTAATAATATAATTTATTATTAAGAACAGTAGGTTTATGGTAGTATTACATAGATGCTATGAGGGAACGAAGGGGGCCTGCTAAATCTCAGTAGTTCTGTACCTTTGAGGTCAATAAACTGCTGTAAGTAGCAGAAGCAAGATCATGCCTATGCTGTGCCATGAACTTACTTTCAAATCTATCATGCACACACACCTTCAGATTTAATTGTCTTTGTTTTCGATATGTAGTGTATTTTGGGATGCAGAAGCTGTTTCGCATAGGATATATTGACAGAACTTCTTAAAATCATTCCAATTTTAAATCAGGTTCTGAGATGTTCATGTTGAGAATGCATTTGTTGTTTTTGCATGACTTGTAGTTTTGCTTCTTGATTTGGTTATAATTCTGGCTGCTTATCTCACAATTTTACAAAATGTCCAGAGACTGTCATGAGCCACGTCAGACTCTCAAACTCCTACGTGAGTAAGGTTGGCACAAAGTTATTTCCTAACCGAGGCTGGGACTTTTCCAGGACTTTGCTGCATTTGGTACTCATGAATAAAAAATAGCCTGTGGCAGGGAGGGCACGAGGGAGCATGAAGATGGGATCAGGGCAGAAGGATGGCATGCAGTGTCACAGTGATGGTGGGTAGAGAGGGACCCACTGGTCAAACTGAGCATGTAGGGATGCCATGGTTACTAAACAGCACTTTGCATCTTGCTTGGAGGCAGTTTCTGACAGGTGGCTTTGCTATTGCCTGTGATTTCAGAAGCTGAGTCTGTGAAGCCAAATCAGACTATCTCCCAACTCCCCTTTTCTTCTTCTATGATGTAGTCCAGCTTTCTGTTTCTGTTTTCTTCGATGTTCAGTCCTGGACGGCTTCGTATTTTCTTCCAGTGTTTTGTGGTATCTTTGGACACAGCTCTTTCTAATCCTTTCTTGCATCAAGAAGTTTCTTAAAGGCAAAATTGTGTTGCTTTTATTATGTAAAAATATAACAGAAATTTGCTTTCATTTTGGATATTCTGCCCTCCAATGATCGTTTGCAGTTTCTGGATAACCTTTAGTGTTTGTCTTAGGACGGTGTTGCAAAAGTCAAGGCTCCATTACATACTCACATTAGAAGTCTTTCCAGTCAGGAAAGGCTGCTTTACTTTCCTCTGCCTTGTTATTGACTCTGTTTTCAAACTGTGCCATTAGACCTCTTTAACAATGAGAAACTTGCTATCTGAAACTGCCCCACACTTAGAAGGGACAGCAGTGAACAGCAGCGCTGGTCCTCTGAAGGTGAATCTAGAAATAGTAATAGCAGTGGTAATAAGGTGGTAAGGGTAGACACTGGAAATTGTCTGGTAGAGTGACACCATTCAGAGAGCACCCTGAGGGAAACCTCCCTGTCTAAAACTCTGCAAGAATTTTTGCAGAATGATCACTCCTTGCTCCCACATACCTTCCCTTTCTGGTAAGTTTTAACTGCAGATACCTGTGTTAGTTGGACCTTCACCTTGAGCTGAACAAGACGTTCTGCTTCTTTGGTACATTCCTGATGTGGACAGACTTGGAATATAAGACCAGCAAATAATTTTTGTTTGAGCGGATTTTGAGCCAGATGTTAGATGGTAGGAATATCTGTGCCTTGAGCCATTGCTCACTTGGTTCTCCACCTGGCCAGCTACAGCTGATGCAGAAGCACAGCATTTTAAGAGATGGACAGTTAATTGCTTTGTTCCTAAGGGTATATTTTCTATAAGCTTTTCAAAATATAACAGATTTTTCTATCCACTATACAGTAGTAGCTATCCATTTAAATGAATTTATCTGTAAAATCCAACAGCAGGGAAATATTTGTAAAAGTTTGTTTTTCTTTCATGTCTCCTTACTGTGTATCAAACAGTGCCAGGAACTGGACATTCACGAAATAGTTAGGATGTCACTGAATGAGACATGTCAATTCAGGTTTGGCCTGAGTCATTCTGTACACAGATGCAAACATATGCCACTGATTGTAAAAAATTTTAATTTATTTGCTGTTTGGATAAGGAAGCTGAAGCTGTGATTCACATGTTTCTGAACTGAGTGCACTGGGATGGGATAACCATCTGTCCTGAAAGGGAGATGCTCGGCTGTGTGTGCCTGCTGATGTTAACACGGGGTACTGGCTAGCACTCTTGTCGAAGCAGTTGCCAAAGGTTTAAGAGTACACAAATAAAAATGAGTTAAAGTGACCGTTTTTAAGGGGCTTCTGAAGCTTTTAAAGAAAAAGCAGTGTTTGTGAGTGCAATAGTCCTGCTTCAAGTTCCGTATTTCAAGCTAAGCTTACCAATTTAATTTTAATCCCTTTCAAATGCCTTGGTCATGCTTTGAAGATAGCAAACCGCCCCCTCAAGCTCTGAAACTGAGCACTGGCCCTTTTTGTTTCCACAGGCCGAAAATAAAGTGTTCGCATGAGCTCATTTACAGAGAGTAGAGTTGGCAGCCTTATCAGGAGAGGAGAAAAGAGCTCTGAAGATGAAAAGCTATCGCTGTGACAGAAGTCTTTATTAGGTTGGGCAGTAACGGAACGTAGTGTACACGGGATAAAGTGATGGCTACCTAGAGCATTTAGGGAAAACCAGAAGACGAATAATGTTTTATGTTGTTCTTAGACTGGCTTCTTTGGTGATCCCTCTGGCCTAGGGATGTTTGGGGTGAAAAAGGGGACTATGTAAACAGAATGCTGTCTGTACAATCTACAGCCTCTGCTGGTCACAAAAAAGAGTGAGTCATAAAAAGGAAAAGTAAAGATGAGTCATTATACAGTTTTATAATTACTAGGTATTCCTTGTTGTGGCAACCCTCTGCTATAGAGTTTGCTAGGAGACAAGACTTTGATTGAAAATCCCTTTATCCAGTTTCACACGTATATGAAATCCCATTTACAACAAATATTTCTGTTGTTGAAATTCACATATTTCAGGATAATTTTTAGAATAATACAGATGATATACAAGATCAGCTTTATACTGATAATAAAGTTTAATTCTCTTAATCTTCCCCTTGTCATTGACAACCTATATGGCTTATTGTTGGTTTTACTTAAGATTTTTTTCCTGTTCATTTGTTAGATTTCCTTCTTCATTAAAGATTGTGTCCTCTTGCTAACCCAGGATTAAAGCCATGGCAACATTTTGTAGGCAACCATGTCTTCACAACCTAAACCCATTAGAATTAGTGGTACATTAGCTAAAAGAAAAAAAAATGGATAACTACTTGTTTCTGTGATTCTTATAAATTTCACAGCTGCTGTGAAATTCAAATAGAGACCTGTATTGCTTTTATGGGTATCTCTGCCCCCCAGTAAAAGAAAAAACGGCTTTACTTGAAGTTTTGAATTGCCTTCTTTAATGCCTTCAAACAATAGACCCATTTCTTCATTTAATTAAAACAGTAAAAGTTGTGGCTCAACCATACAGATTGACAGAGGACTGTAATTGATTTGGCTCATTTCTTTTTTTTTAATCACAATTAACAATAAAACACAGTGCATTTTTCTGGAGAAGTAGCTGAGTAAAAAACAATGAAAAAGAAAGATAAATGGCAGTAATACTGCTTACATTAATTAGGAGGGTATGTTGGATATTATGCTGGAAAAAGTCTGCAATTGGGCTTTTAGTGGCATGGGAGTTTCAGTTGCAGTTTTCTCTGAGTAAGGACTGCAGGCATTTGTTCATCAGGAAAACTGTATAAAATTGCTGGATCCTAATAACAGATCTTTGTGCAGTGGAACATGGCACTGATCTCTAAGTGTGTCCTCAGGTAAACTGTTCCATAATAAAGAATAAAGTGTGATGGAAAACCTTCTCTTGAAAGACAGACTTACCAATTTTTTCCTGGGCTCTGTCAAGTTCCTGTATTTGAGTGGAAAGAAAGCACCAATATTTATTGGTCCTACATCCAAATTTAATTTTTAAAGGGTTTTCAACAGTAATACATCAAAACTGAAGGGGAGGAACAACATGTCCACAATCCAACAGACTTTTATATGAGGTTCTTGCACCTTTACAATAGTTTTGTTCTTTCACTCTGCTTACTTTGTTGCTAATCAGTATTTAGTCTGCTTCCTCACATTAATAATGTAAGTTGAAACTAGCACTAAACACTAAATAACCTTTTTTTTTTTTTTATTGATGAATGAAAAGGACATGAAGGAATTCTTTGTCTCGGCCTAGCTATTCTCAGTGGAGGAATTACTAGTCTAGCCATTGATCTTTGCCATTGGCAGGATTGACTGTGTTGCAATTGCATGTAGTAAGATAGGTTTTCTGTCCCCATTTCCAAACTGACGTCGTTTTACACTTCTTAAAATCAAATAATATGCATTAGCCAGTTTGGCATTGTACTTTTGTGAATTGCCATTCGTTTTGGGATTCATGACGTGTGAGAAGTATCTAGGAAGTGTTTGATTGTGGCCCAGTTCAGCTGCAGTAGTCTGAGATGAGCAGGTAAATCTCCCTCACTGTGAGTTGCATTGGTTTATGCAACTGCCAGCACAGGCAGAATTTCTTCCCTGATGCTTCAGACCTCATGTGCATAACAGTTAACCTGCTTGTTTGTTTGTTACTGTTGTGAAGTACATTCATGGCAGAAACTTTTATTTTCAATTCCCTTTTAAAGCTCAGCACGTTGAGCCTCCCTTTCTTCTGCACATGCTGCCAGTGGAGGATTGTCTCTAGATAAATTATGCCCTCTCTTTCTTAAACAAGATTAAGGAGCTTCTCTGGCTGTTAAGTATCCAGCACTTGAAATCTCAGTCTGTTTAGTTCACTGTGGCAATTGCCAACTGTGTGGAGTTTTGATGAGGATTGTATACTGTAGTGGTACAATGTACAACACGATTCAAGAAATGTAAACTATAGAGAGCATTTTTTGATGTTTAGCACGAAGATGAAAATCCATTCCTCAGAGTAGAATCAATAGAATGGAACAAATTAAAAACAAGCACATGAAAAGCTTTTTTTACTCTGTCTTTATTTATGTAACTACAAGGAGAATTTCCTCATCTTTTAATTAGATAGGTTTAAAAATGAAAATGCCCATGCAGAGGTTTTAAAACTTATTTTGGTGCTGTTTTGTGGAAATGATTTTGAATAAAAAATGTGCTGCACTGTTTCAGATGTTGGAAAGGTGCCAATCAAAATCACAGAATTCTGGCTCTGAATTTATTTGAGGTTTGGGATTTTTTGATGTGGAATTAGTAATCTTTTGGTCTGTGGAAGTTATACAAAAAATTTACTCTGAATGTAAAAGGAAAAGATTGTCAGTATAAACTTGGCAGTGCATTCTCATTTTTTTCTTTTGTGGGCTCATAATCTCAATTTAAAGGTCCAGGTAAAACTAAAATTCTGCTGGGCTGATGGATTTAGGATATATGGCCAAATTTCCTATTGATCTAGTGCTTAACTGCAAGTTAACCTAGTTCCAAGAAATATGCAAATACTGTCACTGAGAGAACAGTAGACACCACAAAAATTTGGCACAAAGTAGAGATGTTTATTACACTTCCACTCTTTGTGGATAGTTTGAAAAGAAGATCACGGAGCAATCTAAAAGGAAAGGCCCAGGCTGCAGAGAATAATAAAGAGGTATCAATCCACCACACCACACCATCTCTGACACAATGGCATGACAAGTGGAAAATAACTTAACTCTGTAAAATAGGGAAAAGGCAGTAAAAAATGAATTGTGTTACAGTTTCTAAAACCTGCCTCAATTCAAGAAACAAATGCTCCTGAGCAGTGCCAAGGTGTACGATTTTCACATAAATCTCACATGTCAGCAAATGGGAAACATGTAAAAACCCTAAGAAGCAGTTTCAGAAAATACCAGATTTGTTAAGACCATTGAGATCACTGATTTAAAAGGTCCCATCTCCAATCCCAGAGGCCTTCCTCATAGGACCCATCCTCAGTGCTATGTGTTTTGATTTTTTCTAGTAAACGATATTCCCAGAAAATATTGTCATATTTCCTATAACTGATGCACAATTTTGCTGCATAAAAGCATAGAGGTGTTTTCTTCAATGATCAGTTCCTTCCTTTTCTCCAGGTTTAACTAAGTTAAGGCTTCAAGGAAGAGCATTTGAATCGGTTTCCTTTGAAAATATGGGCAAGATCTTATTTCTGTTATGTCACTTTATAGTAATGCAGTAATCTGTGCTTTCTTGTTCAGTTTTCTCTGCATGTTTCTGTACTGTTCTACTGAATATATCTTGTCCAGATTAAAATTAGTAGAAAAAAAACTTGAACATCTAAAAATGGATTCAAATTAAGTATTTTCTCTAACAAATGAACACATTGCAGAAGGAGGTTCTGATCCAAAGAAAAGAGTTCTAAGGTTAAGGAGAGGGAAAGAAAAAGGAGGAAGAAACAGATTTGTTTTGCTTAAATAACAGTCCTAGGTACAATTTTGGATCTTGTGAGAGTAATGTGGAAATGCAGCAATGGGCAGAATCTAAATGTGGAAAACTGAACAACACAGAGATCTTATTTGCCAGTAGCTCTCCAGAACTTCACTTCTTGAGTTTAGTTTCCTGTATTTGTATTAATAATTGCCTTTGTAAGGCAGGATAAAAGAGTGAGTAAGGAATTTTGACTCTCTGCTTTTTAGTCATTAAGCAATGCAGCGTTACTGGTTTGAGTTACTCTGTGCTATGCAAAGCACACGCAGCCTTTAGTGATCATTCTCTGAAGAGTTCCTGCTGGAGAAATAGAAGTGTACTCACTGCAGGCCATTATGGATCTTGTAATCTCCTTTTCCTTTAAACCTGTGTCTGTTTTCCTGATCACAGAGTGACAACAATGACATTTTTTCATGAGGAACTCACAGAAGCCAGGGAACTCATCTACACTCAGGCACAATTTAACTGCCCTTTGTACCCAGTTATGAAGTTAGAACTTATATATATGTGCATCTGTATCTTTGTGCTTTCTTTGGTCAGATCAAGAAGAATAGATTAGTAACAAAAATAAATTCTATGTGTCTTTCCTTTAGATATCATTTACAGTTTCATAATCTGGCTTTCAAAGGAATGAAAGAGGCCTTGAAACTAAATGATGATTGTGCTAATAAATGCATTTCTGGTACTCTTGGCAATAGTATCAAGTAAATATTTTTCATGTGATCTATTTCCACTTTGCATGAATATTTTAAGTTGTGATTGTCCTTCCTTGACCTAATCATTTCATTGTCTTCATACAATTACAAAGATATGTGAACGTTTCAAGTAAAATCTCCTGTGAACATACATTGACTATATAGACAGGAAAAGTAAACTTAAAGTTGCAGAATGTTAGAACTTGCATTGAAGTGATTGTTTCAGAAGGCAAAAGAACAGTATCCTTAGTAATTCCAAATTCTAAGGTTTCAATCAAAAAATAAAAAAGGAAGAAAAATAGTGCTAAAAGAATGCCCTGTTCAAATATGTCAGGAGGAACTACAGTAACAGGTGAAAGGGCACTATGTGTGTCATGGAAAGAGACAAAGTGTTTCATAATCTGTCCAAGGCTCTTCTTGCAAGAAACTTTGGATTTCTAATAAAGATGCAGTATAATTTGGCTATTACTGAATTTTATGGTGATCTAGTGGTGATCACAGAGTCATAGAATCATAGAATATGCTGAGTTGGAAGGGGTCATCAAGTCCAACTCCTGGCCCTGCACAGGACGCCCCAAGAGTCACACCCTGTGCCTGAGAGCATTGTTCAAATGCTTCTTGAACTCTGTCAGGCTTGGTGCTGTGACCACTTCCCTGGGAGCCTGTTCCAGTGCCCAACCATACCCTAGGTGAAAAACCTTTATAATGATGAGAAAAGGCTTGGTTGAGGTGTTGCAGTGGAAACCACAAACACAATTTTGGACCAAATTGTACAAGTTATACACACACTTCCTGGTCAAGTTGCTCAAAACCTGTCCTTGGAAGAGGATTATACACATTTGTTCAGTTTGAGGGTGCTAGTTCTAAATACCTAGAAATACTCTTCTAGGTTTCTATTTGTGGATTTGTTTCATTAAGTTATTTTATGCATAACCTTTCACCTTTTTACTCAGTAAATTCTACTCTTGAGTCTTAATGTCTTAAATTGGGTGTCACATTCCATAGGAATGTATAGGGATGTGTTTAAAAGAAAAAAGAAAGAAAGAATGAATTGAGTCTAATGTATCTGTTTTAATGGAGGGAAGAGAACTTTGGGACATAAAGCAGAAGACATTGAAAGCAGCACAGTATTTGGAATAAAATACAAAGCCAATGAAAGTAAACTCTTGGCTCTTCCTGCCCTTAGAAGTAGCTCTGGAGATGTGTGCAGACTTTGGTAGAGCTAGAATAGATTTGCAATGCATTGAGTGAGAAGACCTTGCTTTCCTGTTTGGTAAATATTCTTTTCATAGCCCCTAGAAAAACAAAATATGCGTGTGTTTAGCATTGCACATGGTGAATATTCCCATCAAGATCTGCATTCAGAAGGATGGTAGACATGTATCAATTTACATAGACTGTGCTTGTCGGGAATTATTGACCTATAACTATTTTTTTAAATTCTGCATTTGTTAAAATTCTATACAAAAATAATTTATGAGGAAATTTTTATGCTTTATTTCCTCTTTCAAATAATGCTCATGTAATTATGTTGCCCAATTACTTGTATTAACATACTTGTACGCTGTATGGGTTTTCTTCATAGCAGTTGCCACTACAACTTAAAGAAAAATATTGTCCTCAGACAAGCATCTTTTACATAAAGGCGTTTTAAACAGGGTGGAGCTGTTTCTTGTGTAAAAGAATAATTCTTGTGACAAAAATTGTTGACCTTTTTTCTCTTTGTTTTGTTCATTTAGGCTGGCTAAAATTACATACATATTCATGTATTTTAATAAGAACAAAGCATTACTCTTGGATATTTTCCATAAATTTGTTCTCATAAGCAATTTGATAGACATCTACTATAAGTGTAATGGGGGAAGTTTACAGTAAATCAGTCTGCCTGGTTTAGAAAACTAGAATTTATTAACCCATTTCCCAAAGACCCAGTGTTACCCGTGAGATTAGAAGAAAATTGTCACTGTTTCTGTTTCGGAGCAGGGGCACTTGATAATCCGACTATATGTCTAATTATTTAAAAACTTCTCGTGTTTTATTGAAGTGAAATCAATTTACCTCATAACATGAATTGTTTGTAACATTATAGGCAGTCGAAAAGTCTGGGAAATGCTGAGCATATTTGCAGTTATGTTTTTCAGCTGGGATTTTCTGCATAGGCTCTGATCCGTTCCTGTTGGTAACCACAAAAGAATAGTCAATATGCTGGTTAACCAATATGCTTCTGTATGGAAAGCTTCTAGCAGTAGTATCAATGAAGTGGTATCACTAATAAACCTTCCATTAATTGCTCAAGGAGTACCTCAAGATGAGACTCAGAGGCCACAGGCAGGGTAACCTGTCACTCCAGTGTGTCAGGCAGAATGTCAGGTTGTGAGGCTGGCAGGGTATGTGAGCTAAGGTATAAATCACTCAGGGCATGAATGAAGTACTAAGCATGTTTGGGAGAATACTTAAAATTGAAAATGAAGAATTAGATCTTTTTTTTCTTTTAGGGCCACAGAACTTGGTCTGTACCTGTTAACTCCTTGTGTTTTATTTTCTTTTCCATTGCTTTATGAAGTTGAAACACAAATATACACACTTGTTATAGGAATTGTAAAAAATTAATCTTGTGTTCTTTTCACACTTTAGCTGATATCACCAGATATTATCTTAATATTTTTATATGTATGTATCTACAGTAATATCTCTGTCCTTTTTGTGCTAAGGGAAAAGGAGTGAATGTTAGATGATTAGCAAAATAGTATGCATTTTAATCTTGCATTTTATTTTAATCTTGCAATGTTCCACTACATCTGATAGTTTTATATACATCTACCCATATAACTCAGTTGAAGGACTGCAGCCTTCTCTTGTAAAATTAAATAATTTAAAAAATTTATTCCCTATTTTGCTCGTCACTTAACCTTAGCAATCAGAACTTGATCAATTAATTTTGGTGGTTTTCTGCTCAGTTTCACTTTCTGGTTCTCATGTATTCACAATTCTTTGATAGTAGTATTCATGGAAGAACAGGGGAAACAAAGAAAAAGGCATTTAAAAATTTTTTTTTAATAAATTTATGGTAATACAGAATACCTCTTTAAAAATGCAAAGGCTTTGAGGTTTGACAGCATTCCTTCAACCTAATCTTCCACTGACACCTGCAATATTGTCAGTACTCTGGAAAATGTTGGGGCAAATGTTTGTACACTCTGATACTTTGTATAAAATGCAAATACTTCTTGAGAAAAGTTCCATGGATGGGATCATGGTCCTCCATTAAATGCCATTTGTAAAATCCCTTCCTGGCAAGGCTATTTGGAATGTTTTTACCTGCCACCTCCAGAAACCATAGTGTATGCAGAGGACATATCTCCTTTTTTTTTGTTTCCATCTTCCAGAGCAATGCTACAATTGTAATAGAAAACAATTCCACCACATTCTACATTCTACATAATGTTCTTTATTTTACTCTGCTGTGTCTTGATTTGATGCCCCTCTAGCCACTAAATTTGGAAATTTGTTTTGTTGCTGAGCAGTCATCACTTTAGTGCACTGCATATAATGAAACAAAAATACTTAAACGTTTTCTTCCACATTAACTCTGAGACTTTCAGGCAGAAGGAACATGAACAAGAAGGTGCTGTGATGTGCTATGTCCGTACCCTCCAGTCTGAACATACTAACCCAGATCACTGTTTTTTCCCAGACAAAATAGCAGACAAAGACAGTACTTTTTAAAATAAGCAAGTGCTCAGACAAATCAGAAAGGGAGTAGAAACCAGGAATTTCAGATTCCCGACAGCCGTAAAATGTGCCCATCTGTACTATGTACCCATATAAGCCACTGTTGAACTTTACTCTTGTAGCAGCCAGAATTGTAAGAAACAGAAAGTTGCAGTACATGGAGAGGAAGTGCAAAGTACAGAAAAACCCTGTCATTTGCCAAAGACATCTGAAACTAGTAATATAAAATCTTCCTTTATCTTGAGGTTAGAATTACCTTGTTGTACTGCAAGATTACTCTGGGACTCCAAATGAAACCCTGCTGTGTAACTCCTAGCTAGTCTTGAAAAACATTTGCAAACGGAATAACAATACAGAAGGCAAAATGCTCATATTTTGGCTGCCAGAAAACCAAAAAGTAAGAGTATCTACCACATTTTCTAAGCCAAGATCGTATTTTCATATAAAGTCAGTGCATAGGTTTAAAAGTACCCCTTTTTTTTAGCATCAGACTGGTGTCTGTACTCATTAAATTACTTCAGATATTTTAAATTTCCGTTTAGGAAACTTTCCTAGTGTTTCCATTGCAGTCCTCTGTATGAGTCAAATTGATAAAGTATATGTAAAAACATATACTTATAAATCGTAATAAGATATAATCAATGCACCTAAAAATGTGTTAGCTGCAGACAGAAGCTGAGACATGGTATAAGCTGCTTGGGCTGTTCTCCCATTGTGCCCCCTGCTCTAGATTCTGTAGAACCATAAAATAGCATGCAGAAGACAGAGGGAAGAAGTTCAGAATTCTGCTTGTATCTTTTGAGGAAGCTTGAAGGATCAAGTCTGAAGTGGATGCAGTTCCACAAATCATTATGTTAATCTTTGAAAGAATAAAGGAGAAGCAGGGAAGAATTGCACAGTGTTTCACCAAAAGAAGTTTAGCTCATAATTACTTAATACATAAATATGAGAAAGATTGCAGAGATAGGGTTGTTATGGGTGTACTAAGAGAAAAGACGATGTCAAAATGATGTTTTCATTAATAAGCTGTGGAGAAATCCAAATTTCTGATAGAAAAACATATATTTGCACTGAGGCCAATTTATACTCCAGCATTATAAAGCTCCCTTAGCTATAAAGGTAAGTCTCAATTTGCCAGTTGAGTGCAATTTGGAAAGGAAATTTTGCTTGTCTTACTTTTGTATAGTTCATCACAGAATGGCTGCTCCTTGAGAAAATGAGAAAGATTTTGTCCCAAAGCGAAAAAAAAGTCTGACCAAAAAAACCCCCAAAGTTAGGGGATCATATTTGTTAGGGTAAAAAACTTGGTATTTCAGTAAATTCTACATCTGTTTTAAAGCTCTAGTATGATGAGCCATCCTTTAGTTTACTCTGGTTCTGTTCCAGCAGAATGAAGTCACTTTCTGCAGGTAGAAATCCAAAGTGGGATGTTTCTTGGTCCCAGTAGAACTGATAATATTTTGTATAACTGTTCCAACTCACACTATTAAGAACTTTTCCTGTGACTTCTGGATCACAGATTAATTCCAGAATCCCACATCCTCCAAGTCACTAACTGAAATATTGTAAAACTGCACATTATTGTATCTGAAAAGAGTATTGAGATCTTGTTCATGCTGCTGGTACTTCACAGTCTGATTATTGTAACACATTTCATTTCAATCTTCCCTTCTCTCTTGAGAGTTGCCAGCAAATGGTCCAGAACTTCAGTTAGACTTCTTTTCTATTAGAGTTGTCACCAGCGTAGCTTGTGAATTCTTTATAAGCTCTGCTGATGTGATCTAGAATACAGGCCTGCTTTTGACCTTCAGGTGTTGGCATGGCCTTGCTCAAACTTATTTTTTGACCTTTCTGTCTCCTGACGTTCTGTGCCCTCTCCTTGGATCATCAGCCAAGCTGCCTTTCCCAGTCTGGGCTTGTCACCTTTAAAGTAATGGTTACAAGTGTATTGATGCAGTAATGACTTTACAGCCCAGCAAGCTCCACTTCGTTAAATTGGTTGTAATTTGAACTCTGAAACAAGATAGCATCTTCTGTAATTATATTTAAATAAATTAAGGTTAGAACTGTGGTGTTTAGTTAATGATAGATTGCCTTTATTTATTCTTATACCTTGTCCCAGGACATTGTATGCATAATTAAAAAAATAAGGCATATACTCTCATATTGTATGGTTATGATATATAAGCACATTGACATGAAATTTAATGGTGCAATTAGCAACAGTATTTTCTGTGTTATTCATAAAAGCTGTTGCAGTATTTTACACTGCTTCCTAGTAATTAGTATATTAGTAATGCAGGTGATGGGGAAAGAAGTATTATGTAATGGTAACTGCTTCATTTCAGAAACACCAGGGCTTTATGTATATTCAGCTTTAGTTCTGCATTGCTTTTGCTTTGCATTTTACAAATATGCACATTTTGCTGCAACACAGGCTCTTCCTAGCTTTGAAAAAGGGAAGGAAAAGAAGTGGAAGCTGTATAACCTGTATTTACTGGCCTAATTTCAGTCTTTTTTAAAATCAGCTTGAGTCTAGCATAATTCCACTGAAAATCTGGTAGCATAACACTTGGAAAAGATCAAATTTAGGCACTAGTAACTGAGTGCATGGAGTGTATCTCTTCCAAAAAAGACAGATTTTTTTTTTCTGAGGTCTTGTGTGAAGTGTAAAAGATATTCTTTTGTAATATTTGGGAGCTAATCATGGGATAATGGGTGTTGCATGTTTAATGCAACAGTGTAGCTGTCATGTTTTTCTTTTTTTTTAATTTTCTTCTTTCTTTCTGCACATTCACCTCTTCTTGAACAGAAATAAAAGGTTCAAGGCTTGTCAGCATCAGTTTATAGATAGCTGTTTAAAAATAATGAGGTATTGGGTATTGTAAGGCTCAGGGCTGTCTTGCCAGACTCATTTATTTCCATTCACCTTTTGTCAGAATTGCAGACAGAAGACATTCAATTAAAACTTGTCACCTGTTGCGTGTGACCTAATTTGTATTTGTGAGTGTCACAGATTAGGATACATATGGAGCCATTTAAAAATGTAAAGCAACAATAGGATTCTTAAACATTTTATGCCACATTTTCTTCATATGAACATCTTTGTTTATGGACCATTCTTCAATGGAAATCACTTGGGCTAAGAAATAATAGAATTTATTTACATGAAGTCTCATTTACATGGAAAAACTAAGGGGATTTTATTCACGTTCTTTTGTGGTTTAATGCATAAATGACAGAGCACAAAATTTCAGCATGTAGATGATTAGTTCATGCAAAGTTAATGTTCCTTTCAAGAGAGGTTGAGTACTGAGCTGTGTAAGTAATGCATTTATCAGTTCTTTTGTCAAACTGAAAAAAACAAACCACTGGGCTTTAACCTAAGAGATGTTTTTATCAGTTTCTTCGCAAAAGTCTAGCCTTCTCATCCCCTTCTTCCAGGACAAAAATGAAATTTCCAAAATACTGCTTACATTTCGTTGCCTAAAAACTTTGTTTATTATTAAACATAAGCAAAATATGAAGTATTGGTTTGAAGCACTTTGTTTTGCAAAAGCAATATTTTTCTCTTTTGATTTTTCAACCTGGAACAATTTACTGACTACTTTAGTTAGCCCAAATATTTAAGGTTTTTTAATAATAAACTGATTTTTGCAAATCATTGCAGAGAAACATATAAATTAAACAACTTATAGTCACAGATCAAGTTAGATGTTAAAGTAATAAAAGCACTGGTTTGTTTTTCAGTCAATTATATGGGTCAGTTCATTAATTAATTGCTTTATAGGCACCTCTTGAGAACAGCCAATTTTATCCCATATTAACAAATACTTTTTGGTCCTAGCTGAATGTAAAGTAGGAGGATGATTTTTAGACTTCCTAACCTAATCTAAATAATGTGTTTAATTGCGCAGGTGGCTATAGGAAGACAAAACACTAAAGTCTTCCCTTCCTAATTGTTAATTCAGTCATAGATCAGGAAAACTTTAATGTGAGTCATAGCTTGTATCTTCTTTGATGAATTAGGGCTCTGTTTTCAAAATATTACCTGCCTGGTAGGCATGTATTTTACATCTCTAGCTGAATTTTTACCTGCATAGGGTATTATCCAAATGCTTTGTAGACTGATTGCAGAAGCTCTTTGGCATCCTTGTAATTCAGCACATAAAACAAGTATGCAGATCCAGAAAAAAGATAGGCCATATTGTCCTATTTCTTCGGCTGTGTTACTTTCCTGCATGTTTCTACTGTATTGGGAGAGGTCTTTCATGGTTTAAAGTATTTTTTCCACCGCAAATCTTTCAGACTGTAGGATTGATGCACTGGACTCTAATCCCAAACTATAGAGGTTGCTGAAGTGTCTAAAGAGTATCTAGATGACTGTGCATTCTTAAATCTCAATACATTGTGTCTGTGTTCATGGTAGAAGAATGAGCTAGTTTTTCCAGTTTATGTAAATAAAAGCAAAACACTGAGTTTATAATATTCACTCAAGCTTGCTCAGCAATCTTAGAATTATTCACAGTATATGCAAGTGAACTGGAACACTATCAAGATGTTGTCCCAAAGGAGAACCACTTTGGAACCTGCCATTAAAATTATTTTTGTGCTTTCCAGTTTTGCAGTTAAACTGGGGTTTTTTGCCTCTGCTGCTGATGTTCCTCTAGAGCTTGGCAAGATGCAGTTATGTGGGTATTCATTCTTACCTGTCTCACTATTAACAGTGCTGGGAATTGTGCAGACATCTGTAGAAAATGGATTGTTAGCCAGTTACATATCTCAAAAAATGAGATAGGAATGTTTTTCATACATATCAAATGCTGTGTTAGAGGTGGAGCTTGCCAGAGTGGCATTAATGTCGAACACATCAGGTCACCATGAGTCTGTTACGTAGGGGGAACAGGAAGGGAGCAGAATATGAAATTCCTGAAGGAGGTCAAAATTGCACATTCAAGTCTGATTTCAAACCTGTTCTTTACTGATATACTGGAAGATAAAGAGGGATTTTTGATTTATTCAAATATTAATTCATATTTAAGTGAATTACATTTCCAAAATAAAAAGCTCCCCCAGGTAAAGGTAGTGAACAAGTTCTTACAGGCAGTCCTAAGTAGGCCTTGATTTGAAGGATTGGACTAATGCCTACCAATGTAGCTTGGGAATTTCTTGTGGGTATAGAGGTCTGTGGAAAGAACAAGAATGTTTATGGGTCAAGTGAGCAAATGAACACTGGAAGCTTCTGGCCAAGGTAAGGAGGGGATGGAGAAGAAGCATAGAGATGGATGGTATAAAGGGGTAAATAGTGGTGGATGATAAAAGGAGTAAATAGTGTGCTTTGAACATGGGTTGAATTGGTATGGAAAATGAGATGACATGGTTAAATAGTATTTTCATACTGAGGACCTGAATTGCAAAATCTGTAATGTATTGGGGTATGGGCAATCTTTTTGGTTATGTAGCATCATCACAGTGGGTACCTGTCCTGCATGACGTCTTCAAGGCAGTGTGAAAAAAGGACCACAGAACAGGAATAATAATTTACATTTACTGGCAAGGGAGAAACAGATGAGAAAATACAAAGAATATGAGTTCAGGTTTGCCTGTGTTAAGTTTGTTTAGATTAAAGTGCCTGGTGGGGAGCTCATATGGTACATCAGCCCTGGTCTTCAGTTGTTTCTGTGCAAGACTGTGTGGACACATTTAGTGTAGAGAAAGTGCCCAATGTGATTTTGTTGTGTGTTGCGTAGCATTTGATAGAAATCATGCAAAGATTATGTAAGGAGCCAGGAGGTAAACTTTTTTTGTAGAAGGTTATATAGTGACTATATAAAAGCATTTTTTCCCTTCAAGAGCAGCTGGAGAATTTCTTTTGTTTTATCAGTATGTGTAATAGCTTTCTTTTGAAAAAGTAGCTATTGCATTGATTTTCATGGTTTCCATCTCTCCATGTATTACAGTTCTATAATGCAACCCTCATCTTCTGAGATTTGTAAGTTATGTCTAAATCTCTGACTCCCCATCACTCCTGTACAAATGAGTTCATGACTTGTGCTTGTCCTGAGACGTGTGTTGCACTTGAACGTTGAAAGTAACTGGTCTCTTGACTGGTGGCGAGCCTGTTCTTACTATTCCTACCCTGTGGTCATCCCTGGTTTTCCCATTAGGGTTCTTGGTTTTGTTTCTCTGTGAAAGGCTTTTAAAATCAGCATGTGAAGAATTAACTTCCTTGTCTGCAGTGGAGCTGTGTTCAGTGACAGGAATGGATGTTTTGGCCCTGAAGAACTGTAATCATAATACGTACAGTGCAGTTCATTGGGAAATGTTACATGATTTTTCACGGGTGGAGTGGGTGTCTTTCTTTTCACTTCATGGTTGAGGACTAATAGGGTGAGTGAACTGAGATGCTGAAGATTTTGTAAAGCCACAATGCATAGTAGAGCTGAAGCAGAGGTCTGCTTAATTTCTCCAGATGTCACAATATCCTCCTTAATAGTCTGAATACAGACTGTGTGGAATACAGACTGTGACTGATGTAATGCTCCTCCTGCCCCAAATGAGGATTTTTGTGGACAAAACTATTTTTATTTCTTCCCTTTGTTATTCTAACAAAGGAGGCATCAGTTGCTACTGTCTTGAGAGCAGATAAATATATCTTTATGTAATGAATTCTCTCATACAAGCTATAGGAGTTACAGGGGAATATGCATGCATATACTCCTGAACCTCTGGATTTCGGTTTGCTACATGCCAAACTCCAAAGTTTTTATGGAATGTCGGATGGGTATAGTTTCTTAAGCAGTGTCTTGCATTGTGTTTACTTCTATAAAGACCCTTGGGAAGAAAAATACCACTTAGGGTATGTTAGATTATCAGAAATTGCTTCCAAAGTATCTACTTTCTTATAGCACTAGGAGCAAGGAAATCTTAGGAGCCAAAATGATGGTAAGCTCTGTCAGTTTTAATGGAAGGGTTATAAATCTCTACTTAATAGTCTATTGGTGTTATGTTATCAAAACTGTTTTCACATTAAAATTGGAATTAGTTCTGTTATAGACTTAGGTAATTTTAAAATGTGCAATACAATTGCTCCCCAGTTATCTAGCTAGAAGTTGGGGTTTTTTAAAAGAAAGCTTTATTTACAGATATAGTGATATATATTAGGTGAAGGCAGAGATCTAAGTAAAATTTTGCTATTGTGACACTTTTCTGTATTTCCTCCCATTGAGTATATGAATGGCTTGAATGTGTATCTCATCTAATGCAAAGGAGGTAAAAAAAATTGTTCATCTTGGTAGATTTATATTAATTTAAGCTTCAGTTCCATTACTTTTTGATTAAACATACTTCTGTCCGATGCTATCCATCCTTTATCACTATGAAATCTGTTCCCAAGCAGAAAGAAGGATGGCATCTGAATTATGCAGAAATCATTTTCTGTCTATTTTTCTTCAAATGATGGGCAGTCTTTTTCATAATCCCACCAATATTGCATGTGGCTTGTTCTAATCCTCTGCCTATTTCTGAATATTCAACTATCAAACCTTGCTTTTTTGCTATTTGTTTTTATGGCAAGGTATTGTCCTGGATGTCATTTGCTTCAGGTATAGCTCAAACTCCCGATTTAAGTGTGAAGAACAGTGAGTTATCTTCAGTTTTGGAAAGATTTGAGGTGTCAGTTTTTAAACTGGTTCTGTAGTTCAGGCATTTCCCCGTATAACTTTAAAAACGAACAGAAATAACTATGCTCTGTTGATTGAATCAGCATAAACTTTATCAAACAGCTTGGACCACAAATTAGTCACAAGTTACATAGGTAACTACTATAAATAAGATTCTGTTCATAATTATGCACTGACCTCTTGGGCTATGTGGTTCATTTGTGTTACTGTTTAAATCATGTGATCCACACAAATACAGCTGGTGACATACAGTGAGAAATGTACTTCTTGGGTTTGATGGAGTGACATACAGAGTCTTCTGCACTAAACCAAGTGAAATTTCACTGTTAAGTATAGGTGATCATTGCCCGCTTTCCTGGTAAGCAAAAGCTGTTGAGCACTGTTGTATACAACTCACTGAATTATAATTGCAGATGTTGGTTGTGTCCTTAAAACAAACATCTCATTCCTGCGTTAGAAACCCAGGAAATACAAGCAAAAAAGAAACAAAACCACCCCATCAACAGTTGGCCTTGGATTTCCAGCTAGTTGGCAAAAGAATTTTCCTTTACCAAAACCCAGTCTATCCTTTTTGTTTTTTGAGAAGGAAAGAAGACTGACAGAGGTTTCTTGGTAACTAGACTGCCCTACCGGTGCAAGTCCATAGACAGCACGTAAACTCTGTGCTGTCTTGCTGTGCACATGAACTGTAACTTCTTTGGTGGTGGATTCTCCTGCTGTCCAGAAGCCAGTTCTGGAGGTATTTTGTGCAAGGGAGAGATCAGAGGGCTGGAAAGTAGAAGAGTGGGGCACAATAATAGCAATAGAAAATATACATAGAGGGAGGAGAGCTAAAATAGACAATGAGAAGTGAGAAAGTGAGTTGCACTTTATTACATCGCTCACAGAGGCCGTTGATACTTAATGTGTCCTTGCATTCTTGTGTTGTTAAATCCATGTCATCAGGGACAAATTTTGCACTTGGTTTTACTTGTCCTGTTGCTCTGCATATGTGCCAAGTTCTTCAGCTTCTGTGTTATGTTACTACTTGGTTTTAGTCACATTCATCCTGGTTGTTTGGAAATCTGCCTGGGTGACTCAGAAAGAAATACAAAATATTTCCTTGTTTTGTAAGACCTACTGTCTTTGCAGCCTTTCTTCTTGTTTCATTTTGTCAATGAGAGCAGCTATAGCTTGTTTCAGGAAGGTAAACTCCCAGGTATCCATACAAACCAGGCAGCAGAATTCCGTATTGAAGGAATGAACAGTATGGAGGTAGAACACAAATGTTAATTCATCACTGATGACATCTAAATGCACAGCCATACAATTTCTTTCAAATCCTCATGAACAATTTCAGTCTTTAGGCCACATATGCAGTCTTATTTTACTGGGGATACTTACTTTGTATCCTCTGGCCATGTTAATCCATCTTAATTTGGTTTTGACTATCTAAACTGTATACAGCACTCATTGTTTCTAAAGTTCTAATTCTCTGTACTTCTCTGCTCATAATGTTATGCTTCTATATCCATGGTGTTTATTACAGCTTTGAAATTCTGCTTCTGGCAAAGATGACTTAAGATTAGGCTCTTTCAAATGGAAACTAAACTTGTTAGCTGTTTTTAATAATATGTAAAAATGAATGAATGGTTTCAAATGAACAGGAAATTATGCTGTATACTTAGTCTTGCATGTGTGAAACTCTAAACTGCTCGCAGATACTTTCAATGCTGACTTCCCATGCTTTCCAAAATTAATCTTTTGAAATAAACATGCTTTTAATATAAATATTGGAAGGCAGGAAATAGGAGATTGTTACCTGAAAGGCATGCTCATAATGTATTTAATTACATGTTTGCTTGTGTTTCCAAATGTAGGTGTGCGCCTAGACCGAGTACGTGGAGGTCGCCAGAAGTACAAGCGCAGAATAGATGCAGAGAACAGCCCATACCTGAACCCTCAGCTAGTTCAGCCAGCAAAAAAGCCATGTGAGTACACTACATACACAGCATTTCTCTCTGAGTGCAAGCTATTGACTCCTAGCCCTGTTTGTCAAGCTCGTTCTGAGTGGAACAGGGGTTTGGTCAGAAAATAATACCATGAAGACTATATCAATTTAGCTGTTAACAGGTTTTATTTTAAATATGCTCATCTTTCTCAAGTGGAGTTGAACAGAGTGTTTTTACAGGTGGAAGTGTATAAAAGCATGGTTTATGCAGTGCAAATTTTACATTTACAGGTTATCTTTATTTTCAGTGGTACATAAAATGGTTCATACTGTGATCATTAGCTCATTGAAGCTTCTACTTCCAGATTTCACAAGAAAGTGATTTTTGTAGTTTTCACTAACTAAATGAGTTTGACTGCTCAACCTCCCAATGAAAATACATTAAGAGCCTCATTAATTTATACCTATACATTAATACACTACCTAGCATTAGATTAAAACAGCAATATGCCACACTAATAACAAAGCTGAAATTGGTAGTTTGGGCTCTAGTACCCTCATGGATTTTTTTTTTTGCTTTGTTTAGTTATGTTTTAATAATGTCCTTGATTGTATCTAGCCAGGCTGAAATTAAGAGAGAAAGAGATGATCATCTCACTGCTAAAATACAAGTTCCATCCTCTTTGCGATTAACTAAAAATAGTTAGGGGTTTTGCTTTGCAGCTTATATAAACTCAAGCAGTGACTGTACTAATTCCATGAAGTAAATTTAATAGCATTATAGCTGTAGTGCAAGAGGCTGGTATATTACCCTGAAAAGACACACAGGCTGTATCAAGTGTTGTAAACTCTTCCGATTTCAAATGGGAATACACACGTCCAGTTGCTCCTGCTGAGGAGGTTAATTTGCTCCTAACGTGGATAAATAAGCCAGTGAAATAAAGAGGGCAAATTCCTTCTTGTCTTCCGTTTGCCTCTGCCCCTAAGCCTCTGACAACACACATGGCAGTTTTAGCCCCTTGAAAATACCTGGCTGTGTGGAAAATGGAATCTGTTTCTGATGGTGTTCCCCAGTAGGGGACAGTGCTGTGTACAATACGTTTGAGCATATGGGGATCTGGAGAGCAAATAAACAGTCTTTGAACTGTAAGTGAAAGGGCATTTTAGCTGTGTCAAAGAAAAAACAGCCAGTTTTACATAAAATTAAGGCTTAAGTGAACATATGGCATAGTTTCCTTTTGCCTTTCCAAAAAACATTATGCTGATTATATTCCTTCAATTGTCCAATCTGGCATCTTCTACTCAGCCTCTATAAGCTGTCCCACTGTTCTGTAAATACAATCTAGGGCTGCACTAAGCAGATTTTGCACATTATAATAAAAACTTTCTGATAATACAATAAAATTTAATAAACTCTAATGCTTAATTTCATTAGAGGTTTAGTTTTCCTGGGTGCACAGATTGTCAGTTTTTCATTTACTTGATATTGTCATTGAGTAGAAATGTTGATAGCCTAACATACCACAAAAAGCCAAGACCAAACAGACAAAAAAAAAAAAAAAATCCAACCCAAAAGCTCCAAGCCCTTAAGATATGAACAGAGGTTAATGCAGTTGTACTGAAATGCAAGAATCTCTGTGTAAACCCAAGATTATTGCAACGTGGTGCATTACATTACCTATAAGGCGATAACTACACCGATTTCTGTTAGCTCCAGTTGTCTGAGATAAACTAACCTCCTCATAAATCATTACTCATTATCTGAGTGCCTCCCTCCATTTTCCTTAGCTGGTCCAAGTACAAACAATTTTGTAACAAACACTTTAAAGCTTAGTTTTCAAATCCTGACAGATAAGTGTCCAGACTTGAAACAGTTGAATCGGTTTTGTGTGGAAGTAGCCTGGGAGATTTTCTGGACTCTGACTGATAGTTTGTGCATAACAAAGGCACAGGAATGAAAATTGGGTTCTATTGATTCTAATTAGGGAAACATTAAATAAGATTTACCTAGAAACAGTGCTCATGGCTATTCAATTTCCTGAGTGATGGAGTTTTCTGAGTACATTCAGAATTTTCCTATGTTCTATGCTAATGCATGTGCCATGTAGCTTTTTCCCCCTATAAGGAAAGAGCAGGTGTTGGGAATATCTTACCTACACCTACTTCTGATCTCTATTGTATTTTCCAGCTTCACTGTGAAATTTAATGGCCTGCCTGTAGATCTTATTGATGGCAAAAATAAAAAGGATTTGAGATTTTGCAAATCCTAGTCAAAATATACAATATTCCTAACTCATCTACAGAATGCCATTGGTGAGGAACCTCATACAAGAATGAAAGTGGTTCTTTGGCCATTTCTTCTGCCGCAGGGGAAAAAACCCAGAACTCGGGGATGAGAGTGCTTCTTCATTCATTTCTCATGGATTAAAAACCCAAAAAGTAGAAGTCCTCAGCTGCATATGTTTGGATGTTGAGAAACTGTTAATTAATTTATCCTCTTTTCCTAACCAATTAAAAATACTGGAATTTGGGAAGAAATAATGTTATCTTTTCTTACTTACATGTTTCCTGTGCAAAATTGAACAGGTTATGAAGAGACTGTTTAAAAAATAAAAAAAGGTGCAAAGGCTGTTTGCCAGTATAAGTTAAAAATATAACCATCTGTCATTTTTAAATAAGAATAGAATTCCTCATTAATCAGTTTGATAATCAGTAGGCTACTGAGATCAAGAATTGCATCAGTTGGCGTAGTTCCTATGGTTCATATAAAGCCATGAATATGTCCCCTTGTAATAAAACATGCTTGATATGATGGTTTCCAGTTGGCTCTTGCACTTACTATATGAAGGACTAACATATATCACAACTTCTGACACACATATTTGGAATAAGGCAAAAATCGTAGAGACAGTAGATCAGAATCAAGAAGTCTCTGTCACTAAAGAGCAATAAAGTATCAGAAATCTGAATTGAGTATTTTATGGAAATACGTCATGGACTAGTAGGGATCCTCTCTGACACTGCTGGGCAAACACATCCCAGTCAGCTTCCATTGCAGGAAGACAATGTGGTCCATCCTGTGACTTACATGCAGATGGGGAAAATGATACTAATTCTGGCAGCATTCTCTGCACTCAGAAAATACTTGGTGTCTTCTCATGGTGGAATCCCATTTATATCAAGCCCTATAACTTTTGATCTGACTGAAGGGAACAGATTAATGTAAAATCACAAAGGGTGCCATTTGGGCTTTAAATTCTCATGGTGCATTTGAGGTCAAAAGATGTACCTACCAGGGAAAGTAAAATGTAAATATATTGGGAAGTATAGTAATGTACCCTGTATTAGGAGGTTTAATGAATTAGTCCTTTTCCCATTTTTCAGTTCTGCCTTCTCAGAGTAATAAATCAGGCTCCTGTATAGAGATAAAATATTTCCATTGTGCCTTCACATGGATGTAGTGCTCATTTTATGTTTATCCTACTTACAGAATAGCAACACCGTATTGTAAATCTTGCGGGCTCTTCTACTCTTATTTCCTCTCAGCACTTTTCCATATAACTTAATTGATCATTCCAAATAGATTTCACAAGTCATCTGAATGAATCAAAATGAATGAATGAAAAAGTAAATATTTAACCCATGAATGAAAATGCTATATAGATAAAAATAAGCAGTGTGTGACTATGATAAAGTATCATTCTTTGCACAAAACCAGTTTTCAGAGGTAGAGTTTGCATACTTTCATACTTTGCTTAGTTTTACACTCTTTATTCTCTTTCATTTTTTGTTTTTTTCCTGTTTAGAAATGAGGAGATCATGAGTCTGGTTTTGTACATAAAGAATGGTAGTTGGGGTCACTGACAGAAGTTACAGATTTCAGTGATTGACTAAGTGCATGTGGTATTTACTCACTCAAAAATGCCCCTGCCTTTAAGGGGTGGGGTGGGTTGCAGGTAATTAGATAAAGGCAAAACCTACCTATTTGCACAGTCCCAAATACATTATAATGCATTAATCTTTTCCTATAAAGTTTGTACTCTGGTAATAAAAGGGAGTCATGTATTTTTATGTTCCATTAAATTTATTATGTTAAGAACATACATGTCTGGCTTGATAAACACTGTTAATGGATCATATCTGTTTGTGCTGTAACCACTTGTAGAAGGCTATGAAGTTACAATATGGTGTAATTAGGTTCAGTGTCTTAAGACAAGTTCTTGTGCACTTTGAAATCTGAGCCATCTGTTTGCAATGTAGAATGATGCTGCTGGTGATCTTGTAATGTTCTGGACCATTTTTACAGATAACAAGATTGTCTCCCATTTGCTGGTGGCTGAACCAGAGAAGATCTATGCTATGCCTGACCCCACTGTTCCAGACAGTGACATCAAAGCACTTACCACTCTTTGTGACCTGGCAGACAGAGAACTGGTGGTGATCATTGGATGGGCTAAGCATATTCCAGGTACATACAGTATTTATTGCAAATAGACAACATACAGAAGTCATTGCATGGGTTATTCTGTGCTGGTAAAAAATACTACTTTTCTTTCTTCCTGCAATGCATAAAGTTTTCCTAAGGCTCCAGAATATTCCCACAGAACATAGTTTAGATGATCATGTATCTTACCTTGGAGGTAGCGGTGCTGTTGCTGTGAGTGTTACCATGTTAATAAGTTTTACATGCTGCTTAGAGAATTTTTTTTTTCATGTATTGCTTTTATTAAGGTAAATTTCCCTTGCTATCCAGAGCATTAGCCTGGTGTAAAGGGTCATACAAGTCCTCTCCTCTGTAGTCATCTGATTCAGCAGTATCTGAATGTAAGTGTGGCCCCTCTGTTACATAAATGCAGCACTACTGACCACAGGAGGCAAAAAAATTCAGTTATATTTTGGCAAGGCATAGAGGAATTGTTCTCTTCATTGACTGAGCTAGTGTGAGAACTGAATTGTACCAGCAATTCAGTAGAAAGAACTGAATTGTCCCAAAAAGTCTCCTCTTACAACTTAGTATTTCCTTGGTCTGCATGGAATGGACTGCAGTCTGTGTCACATAAATGCACTGATATTATAAAAGCTGACTGGCACTCTTATTAGCAAGAAAAATGGGGGTCATCAAAACTAGTTTCTCAGAAGATTAGTAATTCCTTCAGATAACATTTCAGGTGTATTTTTCCCCCTCCCCAGTGCTGAGGTGTTTGTTCTTGCTCTGTAAGCTAGCAGACAAACTTAGAGAAGTCTCCAGGGTTCTCAGTCTATCACCTTTCACAAATGGTAAAGTCACACAAAAAAAGGTCAGCTTTTTCTCTTGTTTCTTAAGGTGTTTTTCTAGTCCAGCAGATGAGTGAGCATGTTGGTGTGTTTTCATCAGCTCATTAGTTTTCTAATTTTGATAGTGGAGCCTTATTAAGCATGAGAGTGGATAACCTTTAATTCCTCAGAGTAATACGTCATTCTCATTTTAGATGTGATTTTGGAACTCCTTAATAGTAGAATAAATAATCCGGTCAGCTGTTTGTTTATCAGAGTTAAATGTATTTTCTTTCTAATTTCAAAAGAAATTGCAAAGAAATATTTTTGCTGTTTGTTTCTTTTTTTTCCATTGTGCTAACCAGTTCTTCTGGGTCATCTTAGATAAATATAAACACAATATATGTATAAAAAGCAAAGTGAAGAATAATTTGTACCTTTATGAAGTGTTTTTTGGTCACTTCAGAGGAAAGACAACAGCCTACAGACACTAAAATAGTTGGAATTTAGTCATTCTCTGTGCCACAAACGGTGTATAAACAAGCTCTTGTATCACAAGCAATGTTTTTCTGGTACAGTTAACTTATTTCTGTCTCCTTAAACTAGTTTGTCTTTATGCTTTGAATGCTACAGTAATTTCTTTAATCAAATTGATGGAAGTCCCTTTCCCAGCCCACACTGAAACCAATTTATTGGTCATGATACGCCGGCTATGTTGCTAACAGTCGTAACGAACTGTCAGGCAATATCGCAGTGCAGCTAATTTGAAGTCATTAGGTGTGCAGCGTTCAGGCAACAATTTGTTACAGTGGTTAGGAACACAGCTGACATTTCTGAATGGCTTTGTTCAGAGCAGTTCTAGATGAGCCCAAGCAAATTGTAAACTAATTTAAACATCACTCTGTATTATAGTAGCTACTTTGTCTTACACTGGTTGCTAATAAAGCACCCCAAATTAAGTCAAAATGAGTTAAGTAGGTGAGTTTGAGTTTCATCTTTGGAAGATACCTAGATCACCTTAACCAAAATAAAGTAGCTCTCAAAGAAGTCAGTCATGCTCCGTAGCAGTTGCAGGAGAACTTTTGTCAGTCTGATTTGTGAATATGCTGTATAGCTTGGATTTGGCTGGAGGGATGGGAAGAGCGGAGGGATGGGAAGAGCAGAGGGATGAGACTAAGCAGCCTTTAAAACTATGGCTTTGGTTAGTGTGGAGAAGGTATTGGATGCTGTAAGCTGGCCTTGAAAATTTAAAGTCTGAAATCTAAACCACTCAAGGAACTTACCTGCCACAAGACAGCATTTTAGTGCAAAGTAAACTCAAACCATACCTACAGCAGTAAAGCCACCCTAGGGAATTGTACTTACCTGATTTAATTTACAAATGAGAATTTAAAAAAAAACCAGGAAATAAAGACAATCTTTTTATAAGCCTTCAGGTAACAGAGGACAGTGATAAAGCCTGTGCTTGTTTGGCATTTGATCACAAAAATCAAAATGCAAAAGGGCTGGACATGCTAAAGGTCAAATATGTTGGGCGTTTGTGGCTTGGTTTTGAATGTTGGAGTATGGCTCCATTCGGACTGCCTACGCTCAGCTAATGTCTGGCACAAAACAACCTCTGGAAGAGCCTGGATTGGTGCTGCCTGTTTGCTATGCTAACAAATGTTACTGTAGGCAGAAGCATAACAGGATGGGCAAAAGTATGAATTAGGAAAGGGGTGCAAATTGCATAAAAGTTCACTGCAGCTTGGTGGACTAAGTAAACCCTTGGTGTAAATCTCGTAGAGTCGATTAATTATACCAGTAGTGAATTTGTGCCTAGCACAGCAAAGCAGCAATCAGCAAATCTTTCTTTACTATAGTGATTTCTTAAGGTTCAGTGTAATTAAAGGCCCTTATATATCAGGTGCTTAATAACTAATAAAGATCTCAGCTCTAAAGCATTGCAAAGTAAAATTTGTCTTTGTGGAGGAAACTGAAGCAATGTTTTTGCTCTTCTGAAAAAAAGTCTTTTAATAGGATTATCTACGAAAAGGTAACAATGCAATATTCATTCTGCCCTGGCCAACCGTTTCCCATTTCAGTCATAGACTAAAAAATGTTTTCAAATTACACAAAGTTGAAGTCCTTTCATAAAATCATTAGTATTTTTGTGGTATTGGAAATATTTCAATAGTTGCTTTTATTGAACAAAAAATCTATACCATCTACAAAAGGAAATATTGAAAGAAAAATATATATGGAAAGGCTTTATCAGTAAATAGAATTAGTCTCCTTGCATTTATAAATCAAATAAATGGAAAGTGTGTTGTTATGAAACATGACCATGTCTTATCTGAAGAAGAAAAAGATCACAATGGCATTAGGAAATGCTTGACTTTAGTTAGAGAGGCGTAAGGGCACAAGAACAGATGATGGTGCCCTAATAGCCCTTTTTAAGAATGACAGGGCCCCGCCATTAGCATCCTTTTATATCCTTGGAAATTGCTCATGCCTCGCTTTTATGGTTCCTATCTGCCTGACTCTTTTTTATTTCTCTTTCAATTTCATCCGCGCTCGGATAAGCGCATGCTAACACAATATGATTGAGCTGTAAAATGGAACGCTGTCGCCTCTAATCTCTTTTATGTAGATATGGAGGTACTTCCACACTCCACTTCATTCTCTCTCCATTGTTGGCCTTTTTAGAATGTGTTGCCGAGTAATGGAGGCTCAGTCAAATATTAGAGCTAGGTTTCACAGGGTGTGATAAGAAGATTATCAGGCCAGCAGTCAGATCTATTGTTGTTCTTTGTGTCAGATTAAAATATTCTGATGTACTGTAACTTTGTTAGTAAAATACTGAAGGTGCTTAGGGAAGAGGCTGATGCTGCTTGGTCTCCTGCATGGTGAGACAAAACTACTAACTGACCTAAATAAATTGTAAATATATTAGGAAGCCTCTGCAAGACTTTATTTTATTTTATTTTATTTTATTTTATTTTATTTTATTTTATTTTATTTTATTTTATTTTTATTTTATTTTATTTTATTTCATTTCATTTCATTTCACTTCACTTCACTTTATTTTACTTTATTTTATTTTACTTTATTCATCTTTTAAATAAGGAAGCCTTTCTTAATTCAGTATTTTCTGGTAGTTGACTTTCTTCCCCATCACATTGTATTTTGGGGTGTTTCCATTTCATTGGTTGCATTTTATTAATTAAACTTTCTCTGTAGAGGGTGGCTTTTTGCTGATACCTACTCACAGTAACAGAGTTGTTTCGGCATGATTTTTGTAACTCTCTCATTGACATTCACCAAAATGTGCAACATTCTTTCATATTAAGTGGAGGCAGCAAACATTAAGCTCTTAAAAATGTGCATAACAGGAAGCTAAAGACAAAATGTTCTCGACAAAATTTGCATGCATGAAAAAACATAAACCAGACCATAGAAATCAACTTTTTGCACTTAAGATGAAAAACTGTTTGGAAACAGTAAATCAGACTAATACATCAAAAATAACTAGTTATATTATTTAGTAAAATAAGCCTGCTTGTCTTCAACTGTTTTTTTAGCAGAACAGTGTTCAAGGAAGGGAATAGTTAGAAATTGATACTGCCACTGGTGCTAATATTTTAAAAAAAGTGGAAAAAAGAGTATTATTTTAATGTAACAAATACAAGGGTGTTCTGACTATTTTGCTGTTAATGTTTTGTGAAACACTGTTGTTCCAGCATACTCTTTGTGGAGGACAATATTTAAGCTTTCCTTTCCAAAGCAGCTCTCAGGGGTGTAGTTTGACATTCTAATACTTGAACAAGAGCATGATTTGCTGCAGAGTTGTCATTTCTAAAATGCCCTTTTCTCACCATGTGTTTCAGAAGTACCACCCCATGTAGGTAAAAGTGCAGAAAAAAGTTTACCACAATGACTTCTGTGGATTGTTACTGGGGCAGCCCGTGGAGAATCTCAGCTCTGCAAGGGGGACAGGTGTCTTCCTGTATGTATGTCTGTACCATGCTGCCTGCTGGTGTAAAGTTTGTGCTCAGCCTTCTCTAGTCTCTTGTGCTGCTAGCTGGATTTAGGGCCATTTCAGATGCAGTCCTGCAGCTTCTGAGAGCACCCCATCACATGCTGCCTGTCCCTCCACAGACAGCTGGACATGTAAATGTGGTGTTCGCTGCTCATGTGACATGGAATGGAGTACGAGTTGTGAGGTGCTAAGAGGTTGGCAGTAATAATAACTTGAGCCTCCCGGGGAATCAGGACATCCTGCCCTTTCTCAGTGTGTTAACTGGGACACTTTATCAAAAGCCTGGTATCTGCCCTTCTTTTAACTCCTTCTACAAACATGCTTTAAGTACAGAAACCAGACCTGCTCTTCCTATGAGGGAAACGTTCTTGAACTCACAGCTTGTGTGACATGTGATCTAAGGCAGACCATTCCCTGGGCCTTGAGGGTAGAGATTTCAGCCAAGAGGTTTCTCAAAAACTAATGACTTCCTTGACCTCTGTCACTGAATTGTACAATATGGGAAATCAGCAATTGGCAGCCGGTTTTATTTTTGAGCATTGGCATGGATGGACCACCCAACACTGCCGGGGTTTAGATCACCATGTTGATTCGGGTTTCTCTTAAGCAGAATGGAACAGCAGTGTGCCTAAAATGCCAGCAGTTCATCTGTCCTGTCATTTGAAGTGCTAGGAATGGTGGCAATTTTCATTTTTTTTATATTGTGAAGGTAGTATCACAGAGAGGGCTTAAGTGATTTTGCAAGGCAGGGAGGAAGAGGTAGGATAATGCATGGAATAAACACGTCCACAAGTCTCCTAGCATTTTCAAAACAAAACAAGGGCCTGTACTGTGGCAAAAGGTAGTAACCAAAAGATCTGTTTATGTTTTTAAAAATTTCAGCTTATTTCAGTACAAAAGAGTAGTGGCTTTGTGTACAACTAGAGATGCATACACTCCTAGTGTGTCTGCAAGTTCCAGTTCAGAATTGAGAGAGACAGCACTGGAGAAGTGAGAAGGTTTCTAATAATGCTAGACATAGATGTCCTGGGGTAAAAAAAGCACTTTAGTTTCCAGGTTAGTCACTTCTGGCATTTTTTTACTTGCATTAAATTAACCAAGGGGGGAAAAAAATAATCCCAAACATATAAACATCTCACCACCTGCAAATTATATGTGAATATAAAATAAATGTGCAGTAAAACTCAAAAAAGCAGCTGAAACTCTTGCCAGTTATAACTTCAAAATCTCTACCTATTTGTTGAAAAAGCTAGTTTAAGAGTAATCATCACCAAAATCGTAACAAAGTAAAAAAATGGAATTAGCAGGTAACAAAAGAACTCAGCTCAATTTTTATCTTTTAACATAGCGGGAGTTTTTAGGACAAAAAGTCCCTTATTTAAAAATATCCTCTTCTCTCAAGATCAAAATTAAGCAGTGACTCTAAGTCTCTATTAAATTCACCTTTTATTCCTATACAAGTACTTGCTTTTTCCTTCTGAGTGACTGTCTGCTTTTTTTTTTGTTTGGTCGCCTTTCTTTTTTTTTTTTTTTTTTTTGAATCAGTCCTCTCCCTCCACCCATGCCCCCAACATTCACACTACACTGTCTGGCTGTTGCACTTTTTTTTTTTCTTTCCCAGTGTCCCCCTTTATCTGCCTCAACCAATCTCCAAATGAATGCATGTCTATCATGGCCTTAGCTTTGACACTCTGGATATATTGATTAATAGTTGCCCTAAGCTCCTTTTAGCAAATCAAATTTTCACTTTTAGCAAGGATTTCGCCTCTGATTTATTCAGCAAAGTGAAATGCACTAAATTGACTTTGACATTCAGGGAAAATGGCTGAAAAACAAAGAGGGGAGGAAAGAGATATAAATTGTGTGGCAGCTGGAGACTTCAAGCATAAAAGAGGCCGTTTTCTATAGAATATCACTGGTTAATTTGGAAACATGCATTTAAGCAGGAGTATAAATTATTTTCTTAAAATTAGATGTTTTTTAGACTGAGGATTTGGGATATAATAAGGTTTACTTAGAAAAATGCAATATATTCAACCCAAATTCATCACTTGCTAATCATGGTGCAAGTGTGGGATCCACTTTTGTTGCCACTAATAATTATTATGTTAAACGAGAGACAAAGAGGTTTCTGAGTAGTTTTATAATGAGGTGCTAAATTGGTAAATATCTTCCTACCATTGCATTATGTTGTTCACTCCTGTGGCCCTTTAAAAATAAGAAATGATTAATAAAAAGAGAGCAAATCAACAGTAATGAATGCCAGTGCTTTTCATTTTCTTTCTATAAACAAAAACCAGCTAGTTTCTGAGCCTTAAATGCAAAAGCATGAAAAGATGTAGCAGCCATTTGCTATTACTCTTCCAGCAAAATCAAGTGTTGTAGTACCCCGGGTGACTTGTAGACAGAGTTAGAGATCCTGCTTCCTTGCTCACTGATGTTGTATCACTGAAGTACCAGGAGGCTAAAAATGCTCCTTGCATATTTACAAGTTTTCAAATGCACTGCTAAATGGAATAAAGGAGAGGGGAAAAGAATGAGAAAAATAATTACTCTCTTCCATTAGCAGATCCAGATGTTTTTGAGGGGAGTGTACAAATATGCAAACTAAAACTGCAGGAAATTGTTTGGGCTTGTTCCATGGTCAGATACTACAACAAAATTTTTTTTAAATTACATATGGTAGTTTGTTCAGTTAATCTATAGAGACAGACCAGGAGCCTTTGGTAGGATCAGTTGTCATGGGTGTACAAGTCAAATGTGCTCTGCCATCCTCTGTTGTTTAAGGATCTGGCCCTGGAGGGATAAATCCCCATCAGTAGTCAGTGTATCAGTGGGAGCTGAGAGTTTCCTTTGTCCCCTGTGTGTACTCACCACCTCAGGACTCTGCAGCACTGTGCAGAATCGAGGTTTAAGCAAGTATTTCCACTCAGGGGACAACAATACTCACCTTTGTACCCACTTCTTGTGTGACAAACGGGTTTACTAGATTAGGTCTGTGTAAATTGCAGATGACTCAGTAGCAGTTTTCCTTCTTCTAAGCCAACAAGGAATTAATCTTATTACCAGAGGGTAAGAAGTCTAAATGTATCTTAACCTTTTTAATTTTACTGTAATCTCCCTTCTCTTTTTTTTTTTTTTTTTTTTTTTTGGAAGCAAGCTGGATGTGAGGCTTCAGTAATAATGGCCTTTTGCAAGTGGCAAGTGGGACAGCATCTGGGGTGCCATACCTGACATAGCTGGGCACATGAGATTTTCAGGCATGTGACTATTCCATCATTCCATCATCACCCCCCATAATATAGCTCAACCTTATTAAAAGACCACCAGTTAAGAGTACACTTGCATGAAAGAATTGAAACTTCTGAAATAGGCTTTGAGTGGGTGTCCTTTCCCAAACTCCCCAAACCGTACAGTTCATACCTCAAGGATGGCCAGCTTCTTATGAGTAATGCATGGCTGCAAGGTAGGAAGATGCCTTGCTCAGAAACAGAGGAAGAAAGTTGGAACAAATCTTGACATTATTCCTTAGCTGAGGAATTTGCAGAAGAGGCAGATGCAGCAGAACTGAGCCTGTCATTCATATTCACTAAGTATCACTTTTGTATTTACAGGACTCCTCTCCTCTAGAAAAATAAAGCTTTTTTTAGCCAGATTCACAGTTTAAAGAACATCCAAACAAAAAGGGTTTTTTTCAGTTTTAAAATTCCTGAAAGCTTTGTTGGAGATAAGATGATCAGTGTTATATGTCATTTAAGTTGGCCTCTGAAAGGATTGTGGTAGACACAGGGAACACAGAAGTAAAATTAGAGCAACATAGCCCTCTTATGGTAACTATTTAGGCCATTTTAAACTAAACATTTGACTTGCTCATCTAACTAAGCCTCCAACAAAAATATATTTACTTTGTTCTGGGTGGGGAAGAAAAGAGCACCTTCTCAGTCATACATGTTGATACTGTAAATCCAGGATGGGAGGAGGGAGGGGGGGAAGAGCCAGTTGCTTAGGTTGGATTTAGAGCAGACAGGTCTCCACCTGTATGACTGGGTCAGAGACACAGGATGGTCTAGTTTCCTAAAGTCAGCTGAGACCAGTTAAATCCTGTAATTCTAAGAATGCCTCTACTTTCTCCCTGGATAAGTTCAGCTTCACACCTGCTTAACCTACATTAGAATAGGATTAATTACCTGAATTGCAATGCCCCCTTAGCCAGTCAGCACGTTTCTGGCAGGGCACATGGTGACCTGGGTCTGGTTATATATAGTGTATGAATAACAGGAGAGCACCTGGGCTGTAATGGCAGGGCTCAGTCTAGTCTGATAAAAGAATCAGCAGTTTTTAAAAAATGAGTCTGCAGTAATCACCTTCTGCAGCAGCTGGATCATACAAGGGCTTTATGAACTCATGTCTTCATTGGTAGTAAGCTTTTCTTGTTGGGCAATGCTCAATTTATGCACACACATACGTATAGGCATGTATGTGTGTGCAGAAAGAATCCTAGGAAACACAGAATCCAAAGAATGCAAGTACTGGATGCCCCTGTATTTAATTACTTGGAAGGAGCACTTGACTGTAACTTTTGAGTCAGTGTTCCATGTTACTTTAATTCATCATCTCCAAGTTTAATACTGCAGAGCAGGCAGTATTAAAATATTTTGGTAATTCTTCATGCAAGAAAACACACAACCTTCCTTTCATTTAAAAACATGTTCTGGAAAGTTCTCTGAGAGTATGGTGGTCTGCCTAAGGTATTTTCCACACCAAACTCCTGAGGCACGTATTATAGACGAGTGGAAATTTCACAGTATAGCTCTGACCCTTCTCCCCAAGATGTTTTCATCTGCCATGTTGTGCACCATCAGTTTCAATCATCTGCATTAACAGCTGAGGTGAAATCAAATACTGAAATGAGATGCAACTGCAGATACAGAAGGCTCCAAGTTCAATGGAAATGGCACTTGCAGAGTAGAGTCATCTCGCTTAGCAAGTCCTGACATGTTCTGCACGAGAACACTGGAGCAGAGAGTTGTGGTGAGGGTGGAGAAGAGGCGGGGGCAGATCTGCAGTTTTCTTGCATCCTGCTGTTGGAGAGATTAAGGGGGACAGTTTAGCAGATAATGACTGCTGCTCATACATTTTTTCAAAGAAGTTGCACTTCTAGCATAAATATCTCGTGACACTGGCAGGCTGCAGCGTGCATTTCTAGCCAGAGATTTCTTCTGGCTATGCTTTAGCATCATGCCTGCCTTTCTGAGTAGGCATTAGACTCCAAACTTGCTACGGTTCTAGCTATATCTGGTAACTGTGACCCATGTGTCTTTCATTAATTAACTGTGCTTGTAGTGAGAAGAATTTAGAGTCCTTCCCTGTATCAGTCTCTTGTAGAAAGCCATTCTGCTCTGTGATCCGTTCTTCACTTTTCACTACTTTTCGGAGAGAAAGTTAACTGTTGGGTGGATTCAGGAGCAGGTTGCTTAGTGTCAGTGAATCTTCAGCTACAGATATAACATGCAAAATGCATTGTGAATTCCAGATTATCTTCATTCAGTGAGATTATAGGAGTAAATTTTGAAGAGTTTCTTTGTGTTCTGAGTTCCTTGAACGTTTTCCGGACCCCATTAATGAGTTGTGCTGAATGCTTTGCTGAATATATTCAACCCAATTTTGGAGTTTGCAGGATTGTGCCTGGCACATCAGTGGGGATGGGTAATTTATTGTGATCTGTAATCCTCCTGTGAAGGACACCATAGCCTCTCTAATCAAGAGGCCACTGGGAAACAGGGTGCTCCAGACAGGCAGTGCAGGTAGGGCTGGGGACAAGCAGGGCACGTGCTGTGTAGGGTTGTTCCTGCTTCCTTTGTAGCATAAACCTACAGAGGGCAGTGTTTGACAAGAGGCTTAGGTGGGCATTTCAGGAGGTAAAGTCAAGAAAAGAGGCTGTTGACAAGGAACATTTGGATGTTCATAACCAGCAGCATCATAATCAGCCAGCATCAATGACAGACATACAATCTTTCAGAGAACCAGCTTGGAGGAAAAAAAAAGTACACCTAAAACCAGCTTGTGACAGGGTGATGGGAACACACAGGGTGCCTGAGTTCCAGTGCTGCAGCCAACACAGATGAACTCGAATTTGCCATTGATAGCTGCACGGACAAGTGTACTGTCTCCATGGTAGAAAGTGGTAGCTATTTATATACTGAATGGCAATACTAAACAATTTAGGAGAAGCACTGAAGTGTGTCCTATCCAATTAAAAATGCAGTGAGAATTTTAGGTAGGCAAAATGTAATTATTTAATTGGAATTTGACCGGGATGCTTTTCCACTGTTAAAATAAGTATAAATTACATGAGCTATAAAACTTTAAATTATGAAAATATTTTGAGGTCTTTGAGCATGGTAATTGGAGCTATATATTCAACTTTGTTTTTAACCTGACACTTCATAATGGCTGTTCCCCAAAGCAAGGGTTTTTTTACATTATCGAATATCCCTTAGTGAAGCAAATTAGCAATCAGTCTGGAAAATATTTAAGTAGCACAATCACATTATTTACACAGGCATTGTGCAGCGTTCTCCGTGTTCCCAAATATATGTAGGATCACTTCCTCAGCTGTCAGCATTCACGCTCAAACCTCTCTCTTTAGTAAAGCTTTATATGAAAATCCATTTAGGCCAATAGAAAGACTTGCCTTGATTTCACTGCTTTGGATCAATCCCTAAATATGCAGGTCACAATCTGAAACCTGTATGGACCTCAGAGCTTTATTATTTGCCTTCTGCTTGAATTACCACCTTTGTGTAAATGGAGGGGGACTTTGTGCAATTCCTTGCACAAAGCTTTTTTTTCTTTTAAATTTTTTTTTATTATTAATGAGAAAGAATCCTACTGTGGAGAATTAGGGTCATTTACTTTAAGCTGAGTAAGAGTCTGCTCTTACCTAGAACCATATTTCAGTTCTCACAGGAACATCAGCATCTGGCCAGAATGATACAATGTTTGCTGCAACAGAAACCCTGCATTTAATATTTGGAATAATTTTAAATCAACATCCAGCATACCCCTGGAAGTTGGTTCTCTGAAGCTGTGGCCACAGTCAGTGATTCCAGTTGCTTGAATCTTATTGTCCAAAATATACTCCGCAATTAACTTTCCATCAGGTTGAGGAATTCCAGGTATTTATTCTGTAAATTTTGTGCTTGTGGGGACTGTTCTCCTGGGGTTCCCTGAATTAGAGACACTTTTCTTTTTTTATGCAGTTTTTCCCATTCTCATTCAGTAAAGGCTTTTGTTGTCATAGAGTTTTGCTCTTTGACTTTTTGCTCACTGCTTTTCAAGAACTGAAGGCACCGTAAGTCCTCTCCTGGTACTCCCATTGATACATTTGTACAGTGCTGAGGTACAGGCTCCATGTTACATCCATACTTGGCTCGTTATCCTCTTATCAAGCTCTTTGCATCCCTTTGTTTATTTGAGGAGACAGGAAGACTGTGTGAAGGCTGCTTAGTCAGGGATATCAGCGTTGTTGGCAGGGGAGTGATTGCCAGTTGAAAAACAAGGCATTATTGCTCATTTTTTCCCTCTTATTAGTTTGATTACATTTGCAAATCAAATCAATCCATCAGACATGATCAGGCCTCGTCCGCATTTTAAGGAATAGTAATCTCCGTCTAATAAGATGCAAATGTGTCACATCGGTAAGTAACCAATAAATCATCGTCTTGTCTTTGGCAATCATTAAATATCAGAACCAACAGTCAATTTTTAGTATTTTCAATTTGCGATATGCCGCTGGAATATAAAGATAGATGGACGTAATTACACAAACCAAACACTATTTCAGTTCATTCCAGACAGCAAATTTAGTGGAAGGTATAACTGGCTTGTCATCACACTACATTATTCCTGGCGGTTCATGCAAAGTTCACAGACAAGCTTCAAATGGACATTGCTTTTTTTACTTCCCTTAACAACATTCCCACTGCCACCACCAAACTTCAATAAATGACTTGAAATGCTGTAGGACATCACTTCCATCAGTGCACAAAAAGACACAGGAAGAGAAACATTACCCCTTTTCCTCGTGCAGGCACCTTGTGCCTGTGTAAGACTGAAGGCCGAAAGTTTCCTAATGCTTGCTGCATTCTTCCTCTCTCTTTCTCTTCCTTTCTTTGTAGACATTTTTAACTGAAATTTCAGTTTTTCCTCGGACAGAGTAAGTTTTTCACAATTTTTTCAAGTTACCTCAGGTTTAGTAATTACAAAACGAGCGAAGACAGACAGTGAGAAGGATTGGCACACCAGCTTCCCTCCCTCTCTCTTCTTATCCCCATTTTAGAGGAGTGAAAATTCAAATTGTTTTTCTTTATCCTTTTTTTTTCAAATTGATTTGGGATTTGGGAAAATTGATTGCCTCGTGCATCCCAGGCATTAATTGATACGTTTATTGTCTGATTTGTGATGTCTTGCTTTCCATTAATGACTCTATTTATGTACAGCAATTTACATGCTTTTCAAGAGAAAAAGAGACATAAGATTACACCCTGGCTTCAGGAGTGACAAAAATAAACCAAAACCTCGTCTTAAGCAGCATAGCTTTTACCTGGATATTTTTGACTGACTTAATAATACAGGGTACAGGCCCTAAAATTGCAGACCTGCAGGGAGACTGCTAATTTCAACAGGAATTTGGGCCTGTTGGAAATGATATTATTGAGCCTTCTTACAGTGCTGAGTGACATGAGAGGGGGGGAGAGAGAGTGCAAAATACTGTCTCTCTGCTCCGACACAAGCAGAGCTATGCGGAAGTAAGAAAAGAGGATTTTGTAGGCTTGTGCTGACTTAGTGTAGGTTTCCAGCACACCAAAGTCAGACAGTGGGCTTACTGTGCTTGACCTTAAGAAACTTCTTGCCATGAGTTGTGTGGCCTGGGTGGACCTGCTGCTGCAGCTTCCTGTTAGTTGTGTTTGTTTCAGCTTACTTGCTTTGGGAAGCTGAATCTCAGGTGCTTTGGAGTGACCTGTGGGGAGAGATTCTTTAGCCCCCTCTAAACAGATAGTTTTCACAGTAGCAGTTTGATTTGATTTGGTAACTGAATTAAATGGAAATTAGTGAAGAGGCTTTCTAGTGAGCACACCTACTTGCTTTGGGTTCCCCATTATGTTGAGCAAAGGGTGGGGGGAGTGATTGTGAAAACGTGAGCAAGTAAGTCCTGGACAGACACTGCATGTTACTCATTCTTGGTATCAAAACTCTTGTTCTTTAATGAGGGGAAATTGCAAAGAAATACTTGTAAGCTACACACAGTGTTGATTCCACATGCCAGAGATTTAGACAACTTAAAATGTACCATCAATTACCAAACATTTCTTGTTATTTTGAAAAAAATGATGTTATTACCTGTATATATCAATTTTTATCCTCAAACTGCTGTCAGTCTCTAGCAGCTTTGTGAAAACAAGAGGTTTATGCCAGATCTAAATGAAGCAACTAAGTAATTGTAGCTCTTGTCTTAACAAAGTTAGAGCTTCCTGGCATTTTACATCAATGTATTTCTGGATGTTCCATACCTCAGCTGCTAGACTGGTGCTGCCGAGTTGTCGTGCAAAAGTCTCCCATTTTTGTAATCTCCAGAGACACTGGTGAGGTAAAGCTGCACACAGAGGCCATGTGCCTAAGAAGCTCAGCACCAGAACCTTATGTTCTGTCTAACCATTTTACATACTACCGTGGTATGTTTAATTTGCTTTTCCATCACATCAATAATGGGTCTAATTGAAAAAACTGGCAGAACTACATACAGCCTAACTACCAGTGTGAGTGTTTTCAGGAAATCAGAGATGTTGCACAGCTACACAAGTGACACCTGTGTTAGTGCTGCACCTTTGCTACCAGTGTGTACAGAAACAAACATTACTCAGGTGCAGCACCTGTACCAATTGATCACTATGCTATCAGAATTAATCACCTGGCATTCAGCTCAGAGAATAAAATTTACATCTTAATGTGTGATGCTTATTCCAGCACTACACACATGTACTACTAAAAATGATACTATTCACTCCTCTTGGAGAGTGTGCATCTATTTTTGTAGGCCTGGCAGGTCTTGTTCCTAACGTTAATTCCCAGACACTTGGGATGGGTGCTACATCTTTTCAAATAGAAACTCATACAGGACTGTGTAATAAAATAGATTGTGGTCCTGGGGTTGCAGGTCTCATATCCTGTCCTCATTCTTGCAAGAGAAAGGGATTTTTGAGGATATTTAGTGCTTTGCAGAAAATAACCCGTGTGAAGATAAATACATAAGTAAAGTTTGGCAGTGTACAAGATGGGGTAGCCCAGCAGTGGTGCAGGTGCATTGGCTGACAGTGTGGAGGAGCTTGTGTGTGAACAGAGCAAACTCCTACTGACAGGAATGCTCAGTTACACAAAGTCTGGTCAACATCCGTGGGGCTGGTGCAGAATCCGGGCCAGGTGCACCAACTGCAAGATGAGGATTCCAAAACGCTAATTTTAAAAGGAAGAAATGAGGATTTCAGCTTTTATGTTTTGTATAATTGCAGAGCTTGCAGGGTTTTGAAATATGGCAAAGCCTTAGTCATTAGCATTGGGCAATCACTTTTGCTGTTCAAAGAAAAAGAGTAACAATAGAAAAGGTACATTGACACATGGAAATATAATGCTTTTCAGGGAAATTTTGTGGGGATTTTTTACTATGTGGCTAATTACATATTTACATGTAACGGCACTAGCAGAGCCATTACAGTCCATTGGGTAAATAAATAATATGCATTTTAAAAACCATTTATAAATATGTATTTATTTGATGGACCAGAACGGGTTTTTGAAGTCATTCTCATCCTCTGAGTAAATAATATATGGATTGCTTTTAAAAATAAATATGTATTTCTCCAATAGACATTCCAGGCAATTGAGTAAATAATACACATTTTTTATATATTAAAAAAAAAATACATACAAATGTATAGAAATCTGGCCTAAATATGTATCTTTCTGAGCAAAATTACTAGAAAGGTGTCAGGCTTAGCTTTGAAATTTCTGTTTAGAATTGTCAGTTTGTATCACAGCCTAGAGTAAATTAAATGTATTTTATGCATTTTCATACATACAGTATAATATCAATGTCTGTTTACAGTTTTACAACACTGGTGCACTTGACTCAGTGCTATAAAGTCAGCACTATGTGGTCAAGGTCCTAGTTGTACTTTGTGTTCATCCTAATGCAATGCCAGACACATTCATTTTGTGGGCATAGTCCTGCATCCATAGAAATACATGGGGAAAAAATGGTCACCTTAGTAGGAGCCATCTCAAACTCCGTTGTATTGCTCAACTTTAACCAAAAAAAGGTCTATAAACTATATTCAACGTTTCTAAAAAGTATATGAAATGGATGAAGGGATAAACTGGCTAAAATACTTAGAAAAGGATGGAGCTCAACTTTAACACTTCCTCTTCATGCTCTTTTGGTCTATTTCTCACTCTTGGCTAGTGGGAAAAGTGTGAGAAAACATGAAGCTCCTTTTCTAAATATTTTAGCCAGTTTATCCCTTCATCCATTTCATATACTTTTTAGAAACATTGAATATACTTTGTAGACTTTTTTTTTTGTTAAAATATTTGTTGTTGTTTTCAGACATTAAATAAATAAAATAGCATAACAGCCCTGTTAATTTATATATATGTATATATAGTATCTGTAGTTAGCACAGAAAGACTGTGAGACAGAGAGGGATTTTGTGACTCCATCAAAATTACAGAGACACATAGTGGAAGATTTGGGAGACCAAATTCTTCCTCATATTCTTCCTTTATAAATGTACCTCATACTTCATCTATGCTTCTGACATCATTTATGATACAGTCCTGAAAACTCCTGATGTTAGTAAGTTATTTAACTCTTTGACAGGGGTGTATTTGGCAAGTGCCAGCTATAAATGACTTGTGCCCTGTGCAGTCAGGATAGCTAAGGAGGGTTTTGACAGAACAGGTGACAAAATTGTCACCCCTTTCCTTCTCAGATCACATAGATAGGGCACATAACATCTATAAGGGAAGCCAACAGTGAGTGTTGGTTGACCATAAAGAAGGATCAACAAGAAACAGACATTTGAAAGCAGATGTCTGGGACAAGAGGAAAGCCAAAGAAGCAAGAGATGATCCAGCAGTATTAGCACATGAAAAATTTGATTTAGACCTCTCTAAGGGCACATACTTACAAAGTACAACTGTGTTTTCTGTGTAATCTCTAAAATTACTGACAAATGTGCCCAAATACCTGATGGTAGAGCCCAACACGTGGTGGGTGCAAGAATGTAGAAATAGGGTAAGGATTGCAAAATAAAGCCCAAGTCTAAGCTTTTGAGAGCAGTGAGAGCTGCACAGTTAAAAAAAGCGTAGGTAAATTGGTGTGCACCAGTTAAAGAGAGGGCATTGCTGGTGGCACTATAAATTGATGTATGGTGCCCCGAAAGAGTAAGAGGGTCTGACAGCAGAAGAATGCAAAGAAAAGGAGGAAGGCTGAAAGCAACGGTGGGGAAAACGTGGTTACATGAAGTATCTCTGGGCATACTTAATGCTTCTCTGTAAAGCACAAAAGTAACTGAGATACTGTTGAGTGCCTGCCTGGTCATTATCAGTCATCGGTGTGCTGAGACAGAGTTGCAGGAGTATCTCATCATGCTGAACATGAAGGAAGAGAAGGAAGGTGGCGATATTAAAGATCATCTAGGGAAGGGTGTCTGTGCATTAAAAGATGGGAGACTTGAAATAAAACAGGAAAGTGCTGAGGGATAAGATGGCACAATTGCAAAAGAAAGAGTTTGTATCTCAGTCGCTCTGTGGCCATATTGAATATGACTGTTAAATTCTTTGTATAATTAAAAAAGATAGGAACATTCATACATTTTGTTGCAAATTGATATGATCTTTTTTGTCAGTGATCTGAATAAGATTGTACTATAGTTTTTAATTTAGCAGATTAAGAAGCACAATTAAAATATCATGAAAAAGATCATAATCTAAACCTCTGGGGTTTTTTTGCTTATCCCTGCCAAGTTGATAACAAGAGCCGGTGTATGTAACAATTACCTTCACTACTGTAAATTTACTCTAGTTTGTGGGCTGAAGTGTTAATAAATACCTTGCAGTATTCCAGAGGGAGAAGCTTTCCATCTAATTAATAAAACTGGGAAGAATACCCAGGACACTGAACCATATCTTTCTTATTAGTGTTGGCTTCTACAAAGTAGAATCCCTGAATCTCAACACATTAGTAAATGTCATACTCCTGGGTTGCACAGAGACCTCTTGAAAAACTGCTGATTTGCTGTGGAAAAAAATCACCATAGACTTCAGAAACAATTCAGCTAGGGAATACCAAGTGTAGAAAATCAGTGTAAAGCATGGCATGCATTATAGCAGCTACAATTTGTCCCCCATTTGGTGAATACTGAAAGAGGAAACATACAATTATACGCCCGTTTCCCTTCCATTTTTGGTCTGTCCTCATGCTAATATCTTTCCTGTGTCTGAATGTGGTCTTACTGCAGTCAGGGGTTTTTTGAGACTTAGCAAAACCTCTCATTTATGTGTTCTCTAAAGCAGGTTTCTTAAAAACAATTTCTGCTCATATGTAAGATACATGCAGCTGTTCATTAAAAAAAAAAACAAACCCAAAAATCACTTGAAGAAGGAAAATGTTTTAAGACCAATACTGAAATGAAAGTCTTTCACTAAATATGTAAGGCTAATTACCTTTTCCTTTGCAGTAATTTGTATTTGGCAAAAACAAACTCTAACTTTGCCTCAGCTAGTTCTCTTTCAAGGTAGTTTGCACTAAACTACAAATTAACTTTCTGACACACACAAAATTCTTCACTGTACTTTCTTAAAGTCTTACAGTACTCCTAAATTACAGAATACTGATGACAGGCATTGTCTGACAGGCTAGACGTTTACTTTAGAGGTTAAAGCTTCATGCTTTTCATTTGTAAAATAAAAATTTTAAGGTGGTATTTACGCGTTTTCTCACATTATCATCATTATTAGATCAGTGTAGCAAACTGGTATTACTACCTCCGATAGAAATAGAAATAACATCTTTGCATTTACTTCCTACTTGAAGTGTTTGCTCTGAAAAATACTCTTGCTGTGTATATGTGTAGCTGCTTTTTACTCTCCTGATAAGAGTGATGGGGAGGATAAAAAGACGTAAAGCCACAAAGCTTATCTGTGAGGTTGATGCTAATTTGGCTAAATGAGTCCACCGGACCCATTTAGAAAGTAGAGAAGGTAAAAGATCTTCCAGCTTCTTTGTCTACATCCATTCTTCTCAATTTCCCTAGTGCATGTTTTATCAGAGCTCTTCACCAAATTCTGGTAAATTCTTAGAGGCAATTTAAAGTCCTGTCCAGGAATTACAATTGTGTGGTGTTTGTATAGTCTAGTTTGTAGATGTTCTGATGTACTGTGTGTGCTTAAACCTTTTGATTTGGGTTTGGTTGGGTTATTTTCCCCATTAAGAGTGCTTATGAGGCTTCCACGTGCACTGCAAGGAATAGATCTGTTCACACCATGTACAGTGAATACCCACCATACATGCAGTTTCAGTAAAGCATGTTAAAAGCAGATACTGGTCCTTAAAGACCATATATCAAGCATCCTTGTCACTATGCTGGAGGAACCTGAATTGTACATTCCCTTGCCTGTCTTCAGGTGCAGCTTTGTTGACCAGTGACCCTTTGTGACTCTGTTCCCTGTTTCAGAAAACACTTCTTTGATCTGACCCGGGTGATTACATTATTATTTTGTCCTTCAGCAAAGACAGTTTTTTGTATGAGAAGAAAGGACATATTTAATAAGCAAAGAATACAAGTTAATGAGCAGGTGATCTTTATTCATTTCGGAAGCTTTTAGAAACCCTGGGTTTGCTCAGTACAAATGCGTGCATACACAGGCTTATGCAAACACACACTAATACATGCACCTGTCTGCTTTTGTGGCTGTGATAACACAGTGGATCTTCCATATCCATTATTTTCGTCTTTCCATAGTAGCAGTAGACGGAGAGCTCAGTTGCTGTGATTTTGAAATTCTTGCCTGGGGCACATCTCTCTAAGCTCTTCTGTTCTGAACTCCACTTGTTAGGAGTAGGTTCCAAAACACCTCAAAGAAAGGCAGCCCAAATTCTGAGGCTTCAGTTTTTAGGAAACTAGGAACTGAATGCTATAGGTCATCAACACATGCTGCTGTCTTCAGCAGTGATCAGCCTCCGGGGAGGGGACATGAACCCCATAGTAGGCAGAAGCCTCAGGGAAACTTTTTTAAATTCCTTATGCTTAGAGGTTAGATAAAATAAGGAAGAAAAGTGTCTTTATCCTCTTAATTTGGATTTGGAGTATTAATACCTAGAGCTATTCTGGCTGTCCATGTAAGCCTCAGCTCCCTCTCTGAGTTCTTGGCTTCGGTGACATCCTTTGGCAAGAAGTTCTCCAGTCCAGCTACTCTGTGAATGAAGAATTTCCCTTTGTCTTCCATTTTGAATTTCCTGCATTTTACTGTAGTGGTGCTTGGTCTGTGTTTTGAGACAGACAGAATAAAAGCTTTAAAATACTTTTTATATCATTAATTTATCTACACTTCTACTGCATTCTCTCATACATCACTATTTTGAGGAAGACAATTCCTGCTTTCTGAGTCTCTTTTCATAAGAGTTTTCTTAGGCACTGCTTTCCTTTCTCTGAACCTCCTCTAAATCTGTCATGTTTTCTCTGGAAAGGGCCAAGCCATTCTGTTAATCTATTAGAAATCAGAGAGTACTGTTGATATTTTTATTTTAACTTCTGTTGTCTTCCTGAAGTTCTTTTAGCCTCAGCCATGAGCATGGCATCAGCTTCCCAACTGACCGTGGGCTACTGGAATGGATACTAACAGAAGCAGTTTCCAAGCTGATGTTTTCACACTCTTCCCTGGACTCTTTCAGAATTGGTCAGGAGCTGCAGCTCTCCATTTCTTTTTCTCACCTAGAGATCATTTAGTCAGCCTTGTCTCACTCTGGAGGGACTAACACTGCATACTCAGAAGGCCTCCTGTCTTAAATTAAAGAGGGCATTGATGGAGGTCACCTCCATAGCTAGGACATAAACTGCATTCTGGTGTTGCAGGTACCAAGAGCATATATAATCCCCTTGTTTCTTTAACTTGCACTGAATTTTAGAAGTATTTTCATTTTCAGACTGAAAATAAAATAATGTCGGACAACGTTGCATGAAATTGCATCTCTGGTGCTGCCTCCAGTGAAAGCCTATCATCTAACTTCACCTCTGTGCATCTGCTCACGATAATGCATTTAGAAATCAGGGATGGTTGCTTTTTTCAGTCTCAGAAGCAAGTGACCTGGATTCACTTTAAAAATACAATTTGCAAACTTGTTGACTAGGATTCTTCATTTGGAGGATGACTTGATTTGTCCACATAAATCCCCTTTGTCAAATTTAATAGATGGATAAAATGACCCCTTGCCTTCCATATAACATTTACAGTCCTTAAAAAATACGGAATTTTGTGGGGGGGAAGTGTGAGGGGGTTTTGCATCTTTAAGAAACCAAACAAATTCCGAACTGAATAAGAGAGACAGAGAAGGTTGCCTTTTTGCAAGCCGCCAGCTTTCCCAAGTGTCTCATCCTCTCCCCTCTGTCATCCTGAGGCAATGTGCCTGCATTTGTGTGTAGATTTATAGTTTATCTTTATCTATGGCTTCATCTGTAGGTAGCTATTATAGCCACCTTGCCTGGATATTGTTTGGGCCTGATAGATCTGTCTGTAGTTCATCAAAGGCGAGCTGAGTGGCTAAAAGCCATTGGGTCCAGCTGAGGATGAAATACGAGCCATCAGCCTTGGTAATGGCTGTAAAATTTCATAATTACACGGCCTTTATTACATTGCATAATGATCCTGAAGCAGTATGGAACAATTAATTAAGATTTTCAACCGTGGCTCTTTCAGAAATTAAAAGGTGCTAGTGGCTGAGAAATGGGGAAGTGCCTTGTCCTAAAAGCATTAGGGATGCTTAAGAAGTACTTCCTGGGTACTTAAAAAAAAGAAAAAAAAAAGGGGAAGGAAAAAGAAGAGAAGAAAAAAGACAAGAAAAAGAAGATAACTAGTTAAGCAGCTAATGTCAGAGTAAAATTTTTGTACTTGACTGCTAATTCTTAATGTCAAAGCTGGATCTAAAACTCCTGCAATAGTCACTGCCATAAAGTTTTTCTTTTCTGTTCTGTAAAAATCTTCATGCCTTTTTTCCTCTATGTTCTGTTCTAGCCATTTGTCACATTTATAGAAGTTGAGCTCTGCACATTATTAAATAAATGCATGCCGTGACTCAGGAGGAGGGTCACTTAGCTGCGTATTGGGTGTACTGACCAAGGATTTACTCTTACCCACTTTCTCATGTCTGAGGCCATTGAAATTCTTTGAAGATCTCTGCAGTTTGACAGACATCCCCAAGGAAGACTTTTTCTTTCTTTACTGTTTTGATATTTTCCTTCCTTCCTTTTCATCTTGTAAATGCAGCATGTCAGATGTAATATAATATTTTCCATGAGATTGACCTCAGACCTGATCAGAAGTAATTAGATTCCTAAGGTGCTGCAAAGGTGTCTCATGGATTTCTGATGTACATACTGAAAGAAAAAGTGTTTATATATGTGCAGGGAATAGGCAGGGAGAAACAAGAGGCCTGAAGCTGTGTGTGTGCACATTACCTGTTGTGATCAACTGCTGGGTACAATTCGGGGGGCCAACAAATTGTAGCCCAGGTGGGATGTGGAGTACTCGCTGTGCCAATGGCAGTAAAACTGGTGAAGACAGCAAAAATAACCCTGATGTTCTCCATGAGCTAGCAAAGCTTTCAGGTCTTTAGGGGAAGGAATCTTCTTTTCACTATGTGCCTTGCCCTCTCCCTCAAAACTGTTTTGATTCATGCAAACGCTCTATGTAACTCTTAGGTTGGATAAGCATTGAATGTTACTGTTTTTAAATTGACCAGTCATCATGTAAGGTCCTATCGTTCTAAATATTTCATGAGAAGCTAAGGTCTCTCTCCAAGGCACCTCTAATAATAAACTTCCTGCAGGAAATTTAGAAAGGATTATGTGTTTCAAGGAGGAGCCGGCCGCTTAAAGTAAATTCTCTTGTTGAGTCATTTATTCCCTTAATAGGAATTTTCTGATCTGCTGTCATTCTTGTTCACACACTGGGTGTCACTGCCTCTAAACCACTTGTCATTCTTTAATGGAAACAAAATAGTCATTGCAGTCAGAGCCGCAATGTCATTCCACTACCCCTTGCTGCGTCGGCAATAGTGAAAATGACAGAGCGGCTCTCAGTAGGGGTAATTAAAATGTAAATATTGATATTTTATTATTTGAAATTACTTTCCAGTGCGGCATTTAATATCTCTCCATCTGTGCGGCTCTGTTTAGCGGTCACTTTAGTGCAGCTCTGGGATGCCAAGCGGCGGCTTGATCCCCGTTATGTCAAAATGCTTGTTGCTGCTTAATTTTGATATCTAATTAAGTGGAAAAGTACAGTCCACACTGTAATCCATGGCATCTTAACCAGCTGCTTGGGTATATTTAGAATTAATCTCCACTATGGAATCATCCTAATGTATGCAATTAAGAGTCTGCCGATGGCTAATTAGGTGTATTAGAATCAGGCAGCTTCCATTTTTTTTTTCTTTTCTTTTTTCTGTCTTTTTTTTTTCCCTGTGTGTGGACTGTTGTAGACTTAAGACACAGCCTCCAGAGATGATCTTAATGGGACATGCACACTCAACTAGGTAAACTAGAAATTTCACATTCACATAGGAGAATATGTGACTCTTTTCCCCAAACCAGGGAGACTGTAAACATCATCTGAAATTTTTGGCATCTGCAGCACATTAAAAAAATCAACTAACCAGCAGAAAAGTTTTAAAAATTAGGAAGAAGATGGAAGATGTGTAGGACAGTGGTCTGAGCTGTTATTTTCCTGCCACAGGGTGGGAGGGGATATTTACCCAAAATTTTGCAATCTGAAGATTTTGTTTTGGCAATGGAAAGAGATTTTAGGTATCTCAGCACATACAGGGTTAACAGAGATACGTTGATTGGATCACAAGCGTGGTTGTCTCCATATGCTAATACATTCCTGTATTGGATTCATATTATTAACATGATTGGGGAATTCCTGGAAACCTGACTTTGCCTGATGGAAAGACGGAGGGAGCAGGGATTGCCGCAGCTCTCAGGGAGGAAATGACTGGTGGCTTCCCCAGGGGAGCAAAAGGCAAACAGCAGTGACCCAGCACTCTTTGTGGAAAAGCCCTCTCAAAGCAGACCTGTAGAGGTTACAAATAAAAGGCAACATATATTAAATGCACAAGAAATCCCTCCTTTCTGTGGAAAAAAAACCCTAGAAGTGATACTTTACAATCCAGCAAAGTTGATTTTGAAGACTAAAGTGCTGAAGAAGCTTGAGCTTTAAAATTTCTTGATATCCCTAGTCAATATATGTGATTGTTTAGCAAGGTTCCTCTGTCAAGTTTGTGCTTTTTTTTTTTTTTTTTTTTTTTTTTTTTTTTGTTTAGTTGAGTAAAAATTAAAAAGGAGGAAAAAGGGCGGGCACTTTTTAATTATGTGTGATTGTAGTTATATTTCTGCTAGCTGAACTCTTGGAAGGATCTAGGTAAGGCATACCACACACAGGATATGCAGATATTATGCTGGCTATTTTAAGCTGAACTGTATTGCTGTTCTCTAGAATGGATTTTGGAAGAAATTCAGCCCTGTTCGTTGTACTCTTTATTTTTCATCTATGTTCACTTTACTAATGACTGAGTGTAGTTTTTATTTTTCCACCTACAAACCTGGCTTTATTGTACTCATACTCAAATACATATATCCACAACAGATTGAAGAAGAATTTGGGTGAAATCAATATTTATGTTGAAAATATGATTAATGGATTTTTTTATAAAGGCTCAGTGAAAAAAAAATCTAATCAAGGCCATAAATACAATCCTGCTCCATTTTCTCCTGTGATTTTAGGAGCACACCATATCATGACATCCGCCTCTGCTATCTTCAATAAGGGGATGAAAAAAAATCCTGTACTCTAGCCAAACCATATTTGAAGGTTAAATTTTAAAGAACTGGAAGAGTTAACTTTAAAGAAGCAGATCAGATCACATATGTAGTGCATTGAAAAGATCACCCTCAGGAATCTGCGAGTTCATATTGGTGACCTGAAGGAGACTTACAGCTTCATTGCGTCATATTGCACTACTAGTCTCAATTTTTAAACTTTTTTCATTGTCCATGTCTTAGAATTCAGCACCTCACTGCAGGGAGGTAATGCACCAGAAGTCCCAACTGTCTTACATGGACAAAAAAAAAAAAAGGGGGAGGTAAAAAAAAAAAAGACAGTTTCCTGGAAAACACTTATCAAGTGTTTCTCTGTTCTCAGAGCACCTGGTGATAAAGCAAAATACAAGTGTTTCATCTTACATCTTTTTAATGTAAAGTTGGTGTGAGCTTGCAGTAAAGCTGTTTAAAATTGTGGAAGTTCCAGTGGTAAAATCAGCCTGAAGGGAAAATCAGGTATTAATCTGTTTAACTCTCTTGTCTTACATTTTCCTTTTTCTCGGTGAATACTGAGATAATAAGGTGTGAAATTATAATGGAAATAAAAAGTACAATACTTTAAACATTTCCAATAATGCCATTGTAAAGTAGACATAGAACTCCATACATGGAGGTCCTACCAACTATGTTCTGAAGCAAGGGCAACTCACTAGGTTTTTTTTATCTTTAGTGGTTCACTGCAGAGTGTTAGCAACTGGTTCTGTGAAGTCAGGGAGACATCCTTAATCAGTCACATTTTCCAGCTCCTTTCCATTACTAATGCTAAAGAAGCAGCTCACAAGATCTTGCACTTTAACTAGAAATAGGAAATTTAAAAGCAGCTGCCTGGAAATATTTGGGTGGTTGGAGAGGGGTGCCTCTGCTTTCAGTACTAAAATCAGTTCGAACTGTAGTGGGTTACATCTCACTATGTGCATCTGACCCTGGGAAGAAATGACAGGCTCAAATTGCTGCTGTTTAGTGTTATCATGTAAGGTTTCACAGGGTAAAAGACAAACCAGAAATATTCCTAACTGGTATTTAAATTACATTAACACCTTTTTGTATAGCTTGAGTGAAAGGTCACGCTAGACAAGCAGCATCTTCACTGTTTATAAATGTCTAATTTGCTGCTTTTAAATTGCTGTGAACTTCACTTACTTAGTCCTGCTGAATGAATCCAGTGTTGCAAATACTTCTGACAAGCGAATATTTGCTTAGCGAGAATCCATTGTTCATAATGGATTGAGAGGGACATGCAGTGTGAATGCATTTTTATTGCCGTGCCATCTCTCTGCTGTTGTTTCAGTGAGATGAAAGTAGCGTTGCGATAACAGCCCCGGGTTTCTTAGTGCTCTGCGTGGCATTTCCCGTCCTCCTGGTAGGTGTTAGTGAAAAAGTGCTTATCACAGGCATTTTTCCATGTTATAAAATATAAAAAAAAATATGTATATTTTATAAGAAGTTGGACAGCAAGAGTTAGGAATACAAACACACTTAAAGAAAACCTGAGGAAAGTACGCAGGCTGGGCTGAAAACATCCCAGCACTCTCCAAATGCCTTTTTTTTTGCCTTTTTTTATTACTATTTGTTTTAATTCGAGGCAGAGTGACTCCTGGGCACCTCTGTGTATGCAGCCCAAGCTGCCCTCTCCCAGGGCTGCACAGATAACAGATGGCAGTCGCCACTCGTGGTGCCCCTCACAACAGAGCCCCGGTGCTGCCTTTGCAGTGCTCTGCCGTGGTGGCAGGAGGAGAGGGGAAGCTGCACAGCAAAGCATCGCCCGGGAAGGGCGGTGCTCTCACTGTGCAAACCTTACTGGAGGGAATCAATTTCTAAGAGTACCTTTAATTGCAGAACCTCAGTTCTAAACGGCATGGAAGCTGAATCCAGCAAACGGCTTAAGTCGAGCCTTCGGTTGCATTTCTGGTCACTTGGAGTTTGTGCTTTGGAACTTGATTTTTCATTTTTAAGTCTGGGCAAATACCTGCGTTTTTTATTCTGTGAGATGACACCTTTCACGTGAGAATTCTCACTCAGACTAAATTTCAGCTTGTTATGGGCATCAGGTGCATTAGCCTTTGACTAGGGGCTCCATAAGCAAAGGGGTATGAAAAAAAACCCCCAAACCAAACCTTGAAATAATGGATTCACCCTGGCATAATGAGTTGTATCTGTTTCTGTTCCAGCTTTCAGGAAATTTCATCCATAATCTAGGAAATATGTTTGTTGATTAGTGAGAGCACTCTCCTTCTGCTTAATGGTTTTCAAAACCACTGAAATGTTTGCGGGTCTTGATACGTATTTTTAGACTACACTGTACTTTGAAATCTAATTAAATCAAATTTTTCTTGAATTAATATAATAAAAAGGATCTCTTAATTCAGATATATGTGGGAGATTGAGCCCTACATAGAGCCTGAAAAAATGAATTATGCCATCCTCTTCCTTGGATTTTTGAGAGAATAATAGTAAAGGGCAGTGAGGCTATGAAGGTTTCTTTCAGCAAATGCTATGACCATGTCTAGAAAACATCACATAGCCCTAGCAGAAATTTCACTGCTGAAATTTCCCTGGCCTTTGTTTACATCCCTGGAAGGCAGCTGAACTTGCTGGATGGATCCAAGCTCTTGGCTGAGTGTGTGCCAGGGAGGGAGAAGAGGGCAGAGTGACAGCTGCACATCTGAGAGTGTATTGGACACAAGTCTGATCTTGAAATGGAGTTTCTGTACATTCACCTCAGTGCAGCCAGGATAAGGCTTTGGTCCACTCTTGGTTATTTGACCATGAGGCCACGCACTCTCTAAGTAAAGTAATCCAAGCTAAAAGAAATTTTTTTTTAAGTATTTATAATATTAGTTTGTTGTTTTGACAGTGGTGACTATACATCATTTTTGAAATGAAAAAAAACAGTACTGGAAACATCAGTACCCATAAAACATTTAGAAAGAAGTTAATCTATCAAAATTAAGTGTAAATAATTTAAAAATCCCAGTCTTGATATTTCGACTGTGTAAATGTATTGAATCGGCAACACACTAGTGAACATGTCATTTTCAAGCACAGCTTTGATTATAAAAAATGTAAATGAAGATATTTGAAGTACAAACCAGGGCAAGAAAGAGGAATATTTTACTCATAAAGGTAACAATCACATAAACAACTGGTAAAATAAATAGGAGGCAATTATCAGAAAAGTGAAGCAACTCCCAGATTTGCCAGCAATTTCATAGCTGGTTTGATCAAATATTCAGATTTCTAAATGCATACCAAAGTGGAAGGGAAATTCAGTCCCTGCAAAGTGAAATAAACTCTAGGATTTAAGTCTGAGTAGCCTCATTGAGGCATTGCATCCAATGTTTACAGATGAAAACAATGGTAAGTCCAGCCACTGTCTTTTTTTTTTTGGCCAGTAGTTCTCGAAGTGCTGTGTGCAAGGCACAGATCTTACTTTGGCACTTGACCATCTGCAGCTGCTTCACTCTGGCCCCTAGTGAGTTAGTGTCCATGAAGTCCATCTTAATGAAGTAGAGGAAAGGGTCTTCAGGAATATAAAAGATTTACCCTGCTTAGCATGGAGCTGTGTGCAATGTGAAATAGAGAGCAAGTGGTGCATGTGCTGATATTTGAAAAGATCTGTGGTTTAAACAGCCCTGTTGAAGAGGCTGTGAACTGTGTTTGGAGCTGGCTTGGAGTGCTGAGCACTGCAGAGTGCAGTCAGCTCAATGCCCCTTGTTCCTATAATAAAAATACTAAGGCCTTTTTACCTATTTATGTCTGCTTCCTTTGAGCTTTGGGTTTACTGGTATGCAAAAGGAAAAAAAACAAGCATATGTTCAGTTGCTCAATCAACCTTTTCTCAATCCACACTCAGTGATCTCAGTGAGTCATTACGGCATAATTACAATTTGAGTGTGATACACTGTTTGGAGAAAAGTATCTATTTTTAGCAGAAGAAACACTACAGTCCCTGAAAGGAGGAGAAAGAAAGGGAAAAAAGGAAGAAAATCTTTAACCAGCAAATCAATGCTATTGTTAACTGATATTACGAGACACCCCGTAAATTTACAGTGCTAGCACTCAGCCACATAAAAACCACACTGGGAAGAATGCCTACCAGGGGTTAAATTCATATGCCTGCGCTGCAGCCTATTTCTGTCAACACTCAGCTCAGGAAATAAACATTTATGCTTTCTGAAATGAAAGTGTATTTTTGAAGACTAGCCGTCAGATATTTTTTGCCCTTCACACTTTCAAATGCTTAGCCTTTTTTGTAAGTTGACTGCAAAGTGCATCAGTTTGCTAGGCAAAAAGAAAAAAAAAAAACCTTGACAAGTGCCCATGGCATCATTGTCAAGCACACGAGCGTCTAGTAGAAGATGGCAGGAGGGTTGGCACAAAACATGCTTCCTTCAAGCTTCTTACCTCAGGGGTACCTGACTCTTGAGAAGCCTTTCAATCCTTCCAAATGACGTTATTGCAGACTGTCATCTGGTTTATTTGGAGTGTGCTGTATTGCAGATAAACATGCTATTTAACTGCAGGTCAAGGTACAGAGTCATCCTGCCAGCAAACGCCTGAGATACATCAGATGGCACTGACTTGGGGAGGGAGATGGAGAGGGATCAAACTTGTCACCAATATGGCACATGCTAAAGGGGGAGAAAGGTGCACAACATTGTATTTTAAAATGTTATTACACAGTTCTGCGTTGAAAGCGGTGACCTGCAAGACTCTGAAGGATTAAGGACCCACCAAGGCATGACAAAGTTCTAACCCACACTATCATGCAGCATCTCAGGGTGGTTTGGCCAGAGCTTGGAGATGGGACTGGAGAGGCTAACACTGGTCAGAAGGCTGAAAGGGTCCAAGTTGGAGACTTTTTAAAAAATAGTTACGATTTAATATAGAAAATATCCCCTTGTCAGAGAGCATGGTTGATCTGGAGGATTCGCATAACAAAAGCTCATAGACTCAGAGTTTGACATGAAATAAGTATAACCTTCTCCACACAATTAAAAATAAATCTCTGTTTATAAATATATAAGCCTGTGTAATCTATTATTTTAACTGTGACTTGTTGAACACATATTAAAAGGGCATTGCTGGCATTAAAAGAGACATGCTGGATGCTTTCACATATTCTGAAAAACCAAAATACAACAAAAACAGATTAATTACAACTTGATTCAGCATTGCATTCCCACGAGGGATGCCTTTAAAAGTTAAAACATGCTTTCACTGAACAGGCTTTCAAGGGAAAGTTACTTCGATCAGGAGCAAAATAGTCATGTTGATTTGATTTATTATTGAAGAGTGGAACAGCATGCTTTGTATTTGCCAGTTTTTCTAGAATGTAAAAAATTTCCTTTGATTTTTTTATGTGTCCTATAAAAACAACTGGTATATTTACTGCCCCAGAATGCAGATTTTTCAAGAGTGCAGTACAATAAATTATATCAACATCCCATTTTTCCCCCTCACAGGGCATATTCTTTGACTGTAGCACACAATAAATGTTACTGAAACATAGCATTATTTATTTTTAAAAAAATAAATCCAATGCTAACAAACCTGTATGGAAATAGATAAGTGAATAGAAGAAGGAAGTTGGGGAGTTTTTTTGGGGGATAAAAAAGAATACAGAGAGAAATTGCAGGTTAAACTTCTTAAAATCAAAACTGATTTTACTGCCTTTTGCTTAATTAAACCTTTCAGAAGTGTGTGAAACATTATTATACCTGAAAAATTGTTAATTTGTAAATCACAGGGACAAAAGGGCTCCACTGCAACTTTAAAGTTTCTATGCACGTAAATGTCAATAGAGTGCCTTCTCCATCATCAGCACTAAATTCACATTGATGCCTCTTTTCTTCTCTGTATTGATCCTTCCATGAGAACGTAGATTTGTATCTGTTAATTAATGCGTCCTGAAACAGCGTTTGTATTAATCAGGCAGATAAGAAAAATTGGATGCCTGCACCCTCATGACAACCGTAAAAGTGCTGGCCCTGATAAAATCGTGGATGGACCTCAATAAAAAAGTTCCTCCTTCCACTCAATAAACTAATCATCCTGCTTTTAATTATTCGGCAGAAAGATGTGTGGAGATTGGAGAATGTGTAAATCTATTTACTAACAGCAGTGTCTGGGAGGGAGAATGGGGCTGTCACAGGACGGTGCTGCAGGCTACATTCTCTGTCCATCTGCTGCTGTAGAAAAACTGGTTCTTGAAAGCCAGCAAGGAACAGAAATGTTGGAGCTAATTGAAATCATGAATTCCTCCCTATAACCTTTGAAATGATTATTTCTTCTCCATTTCCCTCTTATTTATTTTAATCACAGATGTGTTATTTTCCATTGTCACATCTTCAAGGGTTTCCTGTTGTTGTTGGATCAGGTTTTGTTGTTGTTTTTTTTTTTAAGGTAGAGAGCTATCACAAGACTCAAAAGACAGTAAGAGAAAATGAAAACAAATAAGGAGGGAGAGAAAAATGAGAGAGCGAGCACATGCAGCCAGTTTTATATTTCATTTTTTATGGATGCCTGGTGGTTTGGATGTGGGCTTTTCCTTTTTATTGTATTAGTTTTGCTGCTTAGTGCTTATAGAGAAAATCTTGTTTGGAGTAGATGCCTTGCAGATTTGCTAGTTTATGATATATTCTTGCTTGACTGTAACTCTCGACTTTAAAAACAGAAAACTGCATTTAAGTGTAATTGAACACCAAACAGAATGTTCTTACAGCGGGAACCCTGTCAAAGGACATGTAAGCAACTCCATAAACAACTAAAGGAAAGCCTCAGACATGTCTTAAGACCCTTTAAGAAAAGCTTGACTAATCCCCTTTGATGATTTTATTAAGTACTTGTGGTTGATGGTGCCAACTGGCAAACTGCTGCATTTCACCAAGAGGCCAGGAAAATCACTTCCTCTCCCATATTGTTTTCTAGTACCTAATGTGATTGGGATATTAGCAGTTTGATATAATAAATTAGCAGGTACTGTAAACAAGAGTCTGAAAAGGTAAGACAGTAAAGATGTTTGCCCTTAGTGATCCTATTAGGAAAGACAGCAGGGAGAGGGGGGAAAAAAAAGCAAAAGTTAAATTCATTAAGAGGCTTTTGATAAATTTTTGGTTGCCCTCACAAAGAGGATCGTGTGACTGCTATTCATGTGGCACTTCAGTGTGCCACCCTGTTATTTCAACAAGTGTAGTAGTGGCAGGAGCCAGGAGAGAAGTGACCAGTGTCTTTTCTGAGAAGGGTGGGTGTTACTTCTCTTTTCCCAGAAGTTAAAGTTCAAAGAGAATTTTTCTCTTTTCCATCATTACGTTAATTCTATTAAAACATCAAATCTTCTCTTTTAAAAAAGTTTTCTTTTTTTTCTCCTAAATTATCCTTCTTGGATTATGGTAGTGCTGGATAGAGTCAGCAGATCCCTGTTTCACAGAATTAGGTTTTTACAACTAAGCACAAGAATTTCAGAACAAAGAAGATATCATACAAATCACAGATTGCCACTGCAGTACCCCACGAATTAATATGATTTTTTACATGAAGAGCCTACAAATTCCTGCTTGTTTAAAACTTTTGTTTTGATTAGAAAATGTTTGGTTTTATGTTAATTTATTTTCCTGTAGTAGGATGGGAAGGTGACACGCAAAAGCAGAAGGGGGAATAATAGAATGCATGCATGTTTTATCACAATGTATATAAAAATAAATCGAAAAGAGGATCAGATTTCCAAATGTGCTTAATATTTTTCCTGTATTTTTTTTTTCCTGTTCAGGATTCTCCACTTTGTCTCTAGCTGACCAGATGAGCCTTCTGCAGAGTGCTTGGATGGAGATCTTGATTCTCGGTGTTGTATACCGGTCACTTTCTTTTGAGGATGAGCTCGTATATGCTGAAGATTATATTATGGATGAAGACCAATCCAAATTGGCAGGCCTTCTTGACCTTAACAATGCCATACTGCAGCTGGTAAAGAAATACAAGAGCATGAAGCTGGAGAAAGAAGAATTTGTCACCCTCAAAGCTATAGCACTTGCTAATTCAGGTTGGCAGAGTGGCATGATGGTTGCTACATTTTTAATGTGTCTTTCTTTCTTTCTTTCTAAAATATTTTCTGTGTGCTTGCTTAAAACAGGATTTATAATAAGAAATTGCTGATCAGACTTTAATCTAAAAGGCAACAAACAAAGCAGTTCAAACTAAGAGCAACTTTCTGGTTCAAAGTAATTGTGGAGTGGAGGGAGTGGAGAATATTCCACTGTATGATCAGGAGAGTGTTTTACAGGCAGAGATCCCTTCAAATGAATATAGATGTTGTTCTCCTAAATCCATTTCTTAATCCAGACAAGTCTAATCATTGCAATTAAAGCGAAAGAAAGGATGCTGGAGAATATGTTATATATTTTCTCTTTAAAGGCAGCCACTGATTATTTGATAGTCTGAATTCAGGATATGGGAGGAGGGAGGAAATCTGTATTGAGTCTCACAAGGACCACACCTTAACTTACGGATCCCTTGCATTTATGAGAGTGCTTCTGCAAAAAATTATTACCTGTGCAGAAAGAGTTAAAAAAATCTCAGAAAGAATTTTTTTTTCCTGCATTTGAATTTAAAAGTGCTGAAGCAGTGAATACTGTCAGATAAGTAAAAATCGTTTGTGCTTTGTTGTTTTTCTTTTTGTGTCTCCTTAATGCTTTATTGTGGTCTTAAGTCCCTTTTAGCATTTGCATAAAGTTCACGATAGATCCCTCTTTAATGACGTGCCGATCATTAGATACCTGTGTGTCAATAACATGCTCTGATGCTATGTTCCATTGACAGTCACACCGTGCCCCTCCATCTGCTTTTGTTTTGACCCTATCTTTGAACTTTATCTTGGTTGCTGGCCAGTAGTTTTCCCTTTAATTACAAGAAGGAAACTGTCAATAAAATCTGTTAAATGGGATGCAATGAGTGGCTTGAATGGGCGGACGGCTATTTGTTCAAATTCTGCAGCATTCAAGGTATTGACAGTTTGTTTTCTGGGGCCATATGTGACGATCAATCTCAGGCTGGGCTCAGCCGCGCTGAAAAATGAAAAACCAGATTGCTTTTGCTTACTTGTGGATGACGACTTGTGATTTGGCGCGGTCCTAGTGAGATGAGACCTTCTGCCCAAATTGCCCCCCTGAGAGCCAGGACGCGTGACTGTTTTTAGAAATAATTTTTTAATTGATTTTGTAATTAACAGTTCATCTACAATATTGATGCATGAATCCTCAGATTGATAGGAGGGAAATTGTTTTCAACAATGAAGTTGTACTTTCCTATTTATCTTTGTAATGTGATTTAGCACTCTGCATTTTTAATTGGAAATATAATTCAAAAACATGCAAAGCCAAAATGCTTATTAGTTTCTTGGTAAAATATTCTCCATCCCACTAACTCTGCCCTTAATTTTAGAATATTATCTTATTCCAGATTAAACAAAATGCTGAAATGCCTCTCAAAGATCAAAATTATTCTTAATTGAAGATTTATTTATAATTCTTGACCATTGTAAATAGACACTTGAGGATGCTTTGCAGCTCCAGGAAGGTTATTTCTCAAAATTGGTCATGCTTAATGATCAGAGCAAGGAAGTTATCTGCAATTAGGAGTCTAAATGGAAAAGGGTTTTTGTATTTATTTAAATTCTGTAATTCAAAGACTGAATTAGAAATATTTCTGCAGTTTACTTGACAAAAAGGATGAGGGCTAGAATATAGGGATATGACTCACACCTTCCCCCCAGCCCAAAAAAAAAAAAAAAAAAGACATGCAGCATTTAAGTAATAATAAAAAATAACTGCTGCCAAAAAAAAGTTTAGTCATACACTGTGCATAGAGTGTATCAAAATCATCTGTAGCTTCATTAACTTCGCTGGAAATTACAACCAGGATAATGTCAGAGATAAATACAGTTCAGCATACTAAAATTCAGGGCACATTGAAGTGAAAACATTTCCTTCCCTCATCTTAAAAGAAATAAAATTGCTGTCTTAAAATGAAACTGTTGCAAGGAGGAGTTAAAAAGTAGCCCAGCCATTCCACTTCCCTTTCAACAGAGTGTTTTGGCTGCTGACATTCAGTGTTTCAGCTTCAGGTTGTGCATGCAGCAGATACCAAACTTCTACCAGCTGTAGCTATGCTAACCTGTAGGTGTAAAATAGCACCTGCAGAATTACAGCCCATCAGTGGCTAGCAGATCCTTAGTGTTTTCTTTACAAATGCTGCTAAAATTAAAATAAAATTTAAGGTGGATTAATTTTTTTTCTCTTTTTTTTAACAGACAAGAGCAGAATAGCTTATTTTCATACAACTAGGAACTTGGCTAATGTAAATGCAGTTATATAAAAAAAACCCAAAATGCCATTAGAAAATCAACCAGTAGCAATTCACATTTTAATATATTTTGTTGCTGCTTCTGCTTTCTTCCATTGTTTGTTCTTCCAGTTTAAAATATATTAGCCTTTTTATAGCTGTGGAGAGTATAATAAGAAATCTTGGGTGTTTCAGACATTTTTGTCATATCCACACTGTCTAGAAAGATTCCCAGTTTGACTCTACTGTAAACAGTAGACAAAGATGGTTTTATAGCTGTTTATCTCTGTTAGTGATTTATGATACAGTGTCATAGTACTTTCCCTGCTGGTGTTTGGAAGCAGGAAAAAGAAATTGTAGATTGTCTTCATATCGATTGTATTTTGTTTGAATAAATACCGCAAGCTTTGTTTTGGCCAACAAATCTCAGTAGCGTGAGCATTAAAACACACTCTTTTCTTTAGGCCTACAGAGCCCATTTGTGCAGTGCTGGATCTGAGATAATCCAACCATTTGGTCCCTAAAAGGTGGGGAGGAGTAGCAGTTTTTCAGGGAGATTCTCTGACAGCCACTATCAAATGTTCCCTGTGCAGGGCTGGCAGTGCCACACTACTTCCATAAATTTCCAGAAATGCAGGATGTGGCATTGTAGATGTAGTAGATTGTCACTGATTTCACAGAGTGCATATAGACTCTGAGAAGTTTAAATGCACATGTAAGAGCACAATGCTGAAATGATAAACATTTCAGTCCTGCGTGCGTTAGGTCTGTACAGGCATGATTTCAGCAGTTACATTTAATATGTAAATACGGAATTTATCAGGTTAGATTTAAGCATCTGCATTGATTTGATAGTAATTAACACAGCCTTTATACTTCAGCTCCAGAGAAGTCACTCTTTCCTTGGCATTGTCCTTGTCCTGCCCGTATCACGAGTTCCTCCCTTCTTTCCCTGCCTTCTGTACACAAAAGCCAGGAGGTACCTGGAAGCTGCGGGATGCGGCTGCCCCGCGTTCCGCCTCACACCGCCCAAATGAGGCAAGCTGGCACCAATGAGCACTTTGTTTACCCACGCAGAAAATCAACTTTGAATGGTTTCCAAAACATGCATGTACCAATTACTTCCTCGTGTGTAAGGGAAGGTGAAATATTTACAAAATATGTTTGAAGTGTACACAAGTGCAGGCACGCGCACGGGAATGCTCCGGCACGGAAAAGAGGAGCTGCTCATCTCTTCTGTGCTAGGATGTGCTCCCATGTATTGATTAGGGAAATATTAAACAGGAAGTTGCAGGTGAGCAGTTTTTTGAAATTGCCTAATCAGTAAGGACTAAATTGGGCCTCCAGGCCGAATGTTGCAGAAGAGCTTAGGAGTCACAACTGAGACCAGAATTTTAAGAGAGGCTGAGGTCCCATCTAAGACTTAACATAAGGAACTGGAGTGTCATAATACATCAGCACCTTTGAAAATCTGGTATCTGTGCATCTGCTTCATAGGCTGCTGGCCTCTTGAAAAACCTGATCCAAATGTGGATGCTAGGCACTTAAAAGTACAGCCCTATGCACTGTTGAAAATTTAATCTTAAATGCTAAGTTACTGGCTGTGTAGCCTGTACCAAAAGAAGGAGAAAGGGACTTCTGTTCACCATCACATTATCACATTTCTGGTCTTTGATATTAACTCGCCTAAAAAAAAAAAAATTGCCCTTTCAGTACTGAAGGAGTGTGAACCAAAAAGTATCTTGTGCATTTTAGCATAATAAAGTGCTGATCAATATTGGTGCCAGTAAAGTAATACTGTCATCTCATCCTGTTAAAAAATTAGTAAGTTCTTATAAGTTTTTTAGCTTTCCACACACAGTGTACTCAGAGCACTAGGCTATCACCATTATATGATATTATCATAATAGAAATTAATTGGTGGAGCCCAGTAAATCACTTACTCCACAGGACATCATCTTTATTCCCAGTGCATGTCACAATGTGCTATATTTCATTTCTGATAATGTCCATTTTTTTCATTTTGTTTTATATAGTCATCTTGTTAGTGTTAGAATTCATGATTAAGACATATCTATCTTGACTGGGCATATATCTATCTATATCTATATTTATATCTATATCTACATCTAGCTATATCTATATCTATATTTATATCTATATCTATATCTATATCTATATCTATATCTATATCTATATATCTATATCTATATCTATATCTATATCTATATCTATATCTATATCTCTATATATGTATGCACACACAGCTGTGTGTTAAGGGTGTGTTACCAGTGTTTCTTTTGACAAATATAAATGGCAAGGTCTTAACTCTTTCATGTAGTTTTGTATAGAGAGTAGTACAGCATAGAAACAAATCTTTAGAAAAGGAAGTCACCACTATGTCAGTTTTCATGTTGCTTGAAGACAGTTTATTCCTCATATTCCATTTTCATGTAATCAAATTGATGACACCCAGAATTCTTAGGGAAAACAAGTAACTGTTACCATTTGCTTAATGTTAGCATTAGGAAATGGCAGCTGAGTTAATCAGCGGTTAATTAATGGTTAAGCAATGGTTAATCATATTTTTTTTTTTCTGGAAGCTATCTAATAACTGAGTAACTTGGAGCTATTCCTCACTTAGGGAATAAGCAGATATTATTTACGTGTTGGTAGTGTGAGACTCACAAAGGGCAAGAAGCAAGGCCAAGCTTAGTTGTTCTCAATGGCAATTTTAATTTCTTGTATCTTATAGTGAATAAAAAGTACTTTGAAGCCTTCATTCTTTTAGTTGGTGTCTCAAACCCCAGCTCTATCATTTGAGTTCCCTTTCTCCTGGCTTTTGTTGGCCTTATGGTGTAGGGTCTTGAACCAGTTCACAGTGTCCTGTTTGTTCTGCTTTGCAGGAAATATTCCTGTATTTATTGTCCTCACTACCTCTCCTAGTGGAAAGTAAGCCATTTGAGGAATGAAGACGAAAATGTTGGTTTACTGTGTTTTAACTTCCTTGTGTCAGTGGTTTTAGCTCACTGCTAATCCAGTTAGTCCCTGAAATAAACTCCCTGTTCTGGGAAGTAATTTCTCTTCTTACAACGCCTTCATTTCCTACTGTGTTTTAAAAACTGTTTTGAGGCTTCCATTTTCATCTGTTCTGAAAAGTAGGCCAAACCAGGGCAGTCCAGACTAAGGCCTTGTTCACTAAAATCAATCACACAAGCCTTTGTTTTGCGTTTTTGGTTTTCACTGCCTGTAATTCCTATGCACAATTCTTAATTTATTCTTCTCTCATTTTCAGCATCTATTCTGATTGAAATGTCTGTTTCCAATAGAGTACTCCAGATGTCAGACCATTTTTGCCATATTCTTTTGTAAGGAAAAATATGCTATTTGCCACTGTGTTTGTGTCTTAGCCTAACCATGCAGATCCCAGCAAACAGTTCTGCTCAGGGAAGACAGGCAGGTGGTCAAAATAAAGTATATTTGTTTACCCAACACAGGGAAGACCAAAGTAAGTATTTGGGGCAATTTCAGCTCTAGGTGGAAAAAGGGCAGGAATTCTTGCTGGGTGAGGGAACTGAGAACCTAGTTTCATTTGCTGTTGGCACTTTCCATGGGTTGCTTCTGTCTTAAGCAATATACTTTTCAAAATGTCACTGTGTTGTGTTTCTCATAAAGATACACAGAAACACAGTGTGGGCAAGCACCTTCTGTGCCTGTGCAAACCTGGCACGTTTCGGGGGAGAGGAAGAGGTTCTGTAGTTCTGAGAACAGTTCACCCATTGATAAACATTGCAGTGGGTTTTGTGGGGTTTTTGGATTGGCAGTACAATCTAGATAAAAAATCTGTTTTATTTGAGACATAACCCAGCTTAGGATTATTTTCATCCTTACATAAAGCAAAAACAATTTTGCTTTTTGTTCTTAATTTTGATCCCATCCAGTTCTTCCAGGATCCTAGAGCTTTCTAAAGGGATTTCTCCAGACTGAGTCTGTGAACTGCTCAGCTGTATGGAATCAGAAACATCACAGCAGTTGCTGTATTTCAAGTACTTACTGGTATCTACCTTTGCAATTTGGTTTACCAACATCTTAATGTGTGTATTCACTGCTACATGCTCCCTGCTGCTTGATTCACTGTCTTATTTTCTTTTTGCTGTCAGAATTTTCTGACATGAAGAAACACTTCATTTTAGACCCCTGGTTTTCTTCCGCTTCCTAGTGGCGTTACATACAAAATGCATCGATACCAGCCTTTCACTTTCCTCAGAGTGGGCTTGTGAGAGGTTTTCTTGCCCTCAGTTCAGGTGCTTTCCAATTTTTACCTAGTTGTTGCCCTTTGTGATGTGTTCTAAATGATTCCTGTGTGGCTGGATGTTTGTTTGCTGCATTTGAGATGAAGCTTGAATTTTAAATGAGGTAGATTGTAATCTGAGTTTCTGTCTGGACCTTGAGGTGTTTTTCTTGAATGAGAACTCCGGTTTTCTCCTATTTCTGTGCAATGATCTGATCAATCAGCTGATCACAAGAGGTACAATTCTATTTTCCCATCCTGTGATGGTGAAAGAAAGCCTTTGCAAGGATAGAATGAGATTCTCCAAGCAGAGCTCAATGAGTCCATGTCCTCATTTGTTGATCTCACTCTCTCCCATGGCAGCTTTGATCAGGAATAATGTTTTCTCTGCCAGTGAAATCCCATGTTCTCAGCAGTTGTATCAACAAGTCTTGTGTTTGTCTGTTTTCAGTTTCACCAGCCTGGGATCATGTTTTTGTAGGGCATTTACCATCAAATTCTGCTATCTTTCGAATGACACTTTGAAATGACCCTGTTTAATTTCATTGTTTAGACAGGTGCTGATTTTTAAGTGTATTACATCTGGGTGTAGGTTTCCTCTGGATATTACCTGTGTGGGATGTAATTGTAAATTATTCAGACTGCCTGCAAAGCCACTTATAAAAAACCCCAAACCAGCCCATAAACAAAAGGGTTTTTCATGGTATAGGAAGAACATTCAAACTCACTTATAATTCAGTTTCATATTTTCTGTTTCATATTTGCTTTCTTTCTAGATTGTCACACAAATTGTGCGTGTTTCCTTAAATTACAGTGGTTCTTGATGGCATCACTGAGGATTGGGTTTATCCCAATACATGAACAATATTTAGCAATGAGTTAGCCTGCTCTGAATTCACTTCTACATCTGCCAGTCTGTAGTTACTGAAAAGATTTCTCTCTTTTATTTTTCCTCCTCTTTTCCCCTTGGCTAGTTCAGCATCTTCAACCATTTTCCTTATTTTCAAAGGCTTACACCTGAGGGACTAAGATCTACATTCATTTAATATCAGGAATAAAGTGGAAGTTCCAGACTGCAAGGCTAAAACTTGAAGAAGGATTTTTGTAGAGATTAATATTTTCCTGGGCAATCCGCAAGCTGAATCATGGTCTAATTAAATAGCACAGATTTATTGAGTTTGTGTTTAAACATTGGCAGACCCTAGAATGAGTAAAGCTGAAATGAGTTTGAATCTTTTCTGTAAATGGGGAGTTAAATTATCATAGTAATTTGATTACATAATTTTTAAATCTTTCAAGCTAAATCACCATTTAAAAAGAACAGTTTGAAGTCTTAATCACCACTGGAAGGGCCCCTCTCCCTGCTGTTTTTTCTTACCCCATTCCTTGTAACCAAATCTGTTCCCCAAGGCACAGCTTCCTGCACTGATCCATGAACCACCATTTGGCAGTGGAGAGCTGGCTGGGCACGTTCTTCCCAGCTACTAAATTAATTTCAAAGATAGCAACAAAATACATTAAATGCTTTACTACATTTATCTTCTGTGTAAGCAACTGCCCTGTTTACCAGAGGGATAGTACACAATCATCCCTGCAAGGAGAGGGTAAGAGCCCTTGGTTTTGGATGTTGTCCACACAGAGGAAGAGTTTGAGAGTAATTTGGAATGTAATAGCTGTGTCAGAGGGTAGGTTTTGATTCCTTTCTGGGGCATGTTCTCTTCTTTTCCCTCCTCACTCACTTTCATTGTAAGTAATATGTAGAGTGTAGAGATTCCTAACACTGCAGGCCAAATTGCTCTCCAAACTGCAGAGTTAAACATCTTAGACAAGTTTCACCTCTGTGTGAAAAATACATTTAGTCTGGAGTCCATACATCTATTTTCAAACTTACGGTCACTGTTACAAATACTGATTCTGGGAAGAATCAGACCAGTTTTCTAAAGGGTTAAAAACTAAACCTCTGTAGTCAAATTCTCCAGAAAGACCTGTCTCTTCATGCAGTATGGTGTAAAAAAAAAAAAAAACTCATGAGAACAGTCAGTCTTGACTCATCAAGGATTTGTTGCAGGTAAAATGCTCCTATTTGGTTCCCCAGAAAATCTGGCCCTGGCACTGTGGATCTGGGAAGAGGAGGAAAAGATGTGTAATTTCTGCACAAACAGCACGTGGCTTATGGAAAAATTATTTGGAGTAGCAGATCATGTGTTCTGTAGCACAGCAGTGAATATCCAAGGACTTGGTAAAGAGTTAGGGAGTAAAGACAACAATTTTTTTGGAGATTGCATTCCAAATTAAGCCTGGTGGCTGGACACTATGCTTAAGACATCAGTCACGTCTGTATGTGTGTGTTAGCATGTCTGTATCGATTACATCTGTTTGTAGGACACAGAATTCAGGGGGTTTGTCTTATTGACACAGAATTACTGAATAGAACTACCCTATTAGAAAACTATCAAAAATGCATGGATTTGGGGAATGGTCTCACATTAATTAGAACTAAATTTTGCTAGAGGTAATATTTGCCTGTCATCTTTTTCAAAATGTTGTAGCCTCCTTTATCCCTAGGAGAGAGATTTCTGTGTCTGTGCTTTCAGCACAGTGCACCTTGATGTGCAGTATCACATCCCAGCAGCATATATCTTAGCTGCATGCTTCTTAGAGCATGTATTCACTAAGACTCAGAATTATTAAACATGTAAAATTCCCATAGGACTCCATTATGTGTAATTAACAGATAAACTGTCATCAGAATCAATAAAACGTGCTAAATGATCCAAACTTGTATATAATTAAGTGTCTGTTTTAGAGCAGGAGCTGTAACTTCTATTTTTTTTTTTTTCTTTTCAATTTGCACATTTGTTGTGACAATAAGAGCTGGAACATTTTTGTTAACCTGTTACTTACTGGTTTGTGTTTCAGTTTACATGTTTGTATTTGAAAGGAGACAGGTATTTACTATCTGGCCTAATTATCTGAGGAAATAGTTGCATGTCAGCTTTTAGGAAATGAATCTTAGATGCATCTTAATTCTCTGAATATAATTCAGGTATTTGAAGCACATGCAAAATTTGATGTTTAATCGACAGGGTAAAACATGAGGCTCTGTCAAATACTGATCCAGAGCATCAGACTGCTGGTTACAGGGCATGGAAACGTTGATGGAAGTGGGTTTTTCACCATCCAGAGCCTCAGTTGTTATTCTGTCTGGGAACAGGAGCTCCAAAAATTAGGATGCAAAGCAGTGTTATACTAGGTAGAATTTCCAAGGATGAACTTCAATTGTGCTGTGTCTCAGTTTCACCCTGGGCAAAGTGTGGCCTGCCCCTGGGGCTTGTACCCCCTCGCAGCAGTTGTATTTTCATGTGTTTTATTGGCTCTGTAAGTCTGTTGACCATCCCAATTTTGGTAGCTGATAGGGACTGTTTGGTGGCCTCTTTCACCAATGACTGTTTTTCCTTACTTGCATTCACCTCACTTTGGACCACATCAGGGTTTCTTTGGCATTTATGACTACATAAAAGTCAGAGAATTAGGGCTGCTCATCCAAAGTAATCTCAGCATGGTCCAGTAACTGCGTGTTCTCAGGGACATCTTCACTTTCTGTAGCTATCCAGTTGAGGGGTTTACAGTTATTTCAGTTACATATTTTCTCTTTATTTCACACTTCCATTGCTTTAATCTTTTCGGGTCATGTAGCAGTTTAGTTTAGTTCCTGGTGTGTGTTGTGTCTGGGCCTGTCACTCAATACTTACACCGCCAAGGCATCTCACCTGCAAAGGTGCAGGGCAGGGTGTTTGCTTTGAGTCTTTTATAAAAAATGCAAACCCCAACACTAACAAGATAAACCACTGTCTGAGGGGGTGGGAGAGAAGGATTACACCTTGTAGGAGATGTCAGCTTCACCGAACAAAAGCTGTTCAGGAACACGCTAAGTGTTGTCTGTCTGTCTGAATATGTCTGAGGGAGAAAAAATTGGGTAATCTATCAGGAAATCTCATTGAACCAGCATTTCACTTGTGTTGGTGCAGTGGTCCTAATCCCAGTCAGTGTCTCTGAGCAGTGGTGACGTGACGTCCATGGCTTCCAAGTCGGCAGCCTCGGAGCCTGACACAGAATTTCGCTGAGCTTTTCCACAGTAGGGCATCCTTGCTTCATCCTTACTTCCCTGACAGAATGCAGCCCTCCATTCCTTCAGCCCCTTGGTACTGTCATTCCTTCAAAGCAGTAACCATACAGATGGTTTGGGGAGCACTGAGGGTGACTGTTTTACTTGTTTGAGGAGGATGAGGAGAAGAATTACGTACCCAAGACTTAATTGTACGTTTGTAGTTCCACAGCGTTTCAATACACTTTCCCAAAGGTCAATACAGAAATTAATGGGTAATTATCTTCTTTCTCTGTGAAAGGGGATGGGCAGAACCAGTGAAAGTGTCGTGCAGCCACAGCGTTATCAAACTCCTGGCACACCAGACTGAAACCTCCTGTTGCTCCTTTGTTTTGCAGACTCAATGCACATAGAGGATGTTGAGGCAGTGCAGAAACTTCAGGACGTCTTACACGAGGCTCTGCAGGATTACGAGGCTGGGCAGCACATGGAAGACCCTCGTCGTGCAGGCAAGATGTTGATGACTCTCCCGCTTCTGAGGCAAACCTCCACCAAGGCTGTGCAGCATTTCTACAACATCAAACTGGAAGGCAAAGTCCCCATGCACAAACTTTTTTTGGAAATGCTGGAGGCCAAGGTCTGACTAAAGCATCATGGGCTTCCCCATCATGCACGTTTTAAAAAAAAAAAAAAAAAGAAAAAAAAAAAGGGAAAATAAACAGGATAATAATGGCAAAGAAACTTAGTGTTTAATTAAGGAAAAAATGACTAAATGACTGCACTGATATTTAGCAGCAAGACTGTGAAGCAGCTTTCAACTTTTTCTTCTGTGTCTTTCTGATGCAGTTTTTTCTTTTCCTTTTCCTTTTCTCTCTTTTCCTTTCCGTTCTTTCCTTTCGTTTTTTCCTTTTTCTCTTTTTTTTTTCCTTTGCTGCTGAACTTTTTAAAAGAGGTCTCTAATTGAAGAGAGATGGAAGCCAGGCCTGCCAAAGGATGGAAATCCATAATATGGATGCCAGTGAACTTATTATGAACCATAATGTCCCCAATGACAAAGGAATCAAAGAGAGAACCACCGTACCTAGCAGTACAGTACAACACGATGAACTGACTGAATGCAGTATTAGATTTCATAGGAGCAGTCTCTAATTAGACGACTAAGCGACGATGCATCGGCTGCTTCTTATCATTGCATTTTCCATCTAGATCAGTTACAGCCATTTGATTCCTTAATTGTTTTATCAAGTCTTCCAGATATTTCTTAGGTTAGCTACGATGTAACTTTTTCAGGGAATAGTTTAAGCTTTATTCATTCATGCAATACTAAAGAGAAAGAAATACTGCATTTTTGTGCTGGCTTGAACAATGATGAACAATAATGAAGGACAAATGAATCCTGAAGGAAGATTTTTTTAAATGTTTCGTTTCTTCTTACTAATGGAGATTTTTTTGTACCAGCTTTACCAGTTTTCAGCCATTTATTAATGTGGGAATTTATCTTACTAAAGCAATAGTCGAAGGGAAGGTGCATATTATCACGGATGCAATTTATGTTGTGTGCCAGTCTGGTCCAAAACATCCAGTTTCTTAACATGAGCTCCAGTTTATAACTAAATGTTCACTGACTCAAAGGATTAGATTACACCTGCAGTATATCCGAGTAGTCTAACACATAAATGCTCCATGTCAAATCCCAATCCGTAACGGTGTTAGGAGACAGCGACTGTGCAGGGGCGCGGTCGCCCAGTGATTTCTAACTGCTTCAGTTGCAAATGAACGAGATACTAAGATACTACTGCCTGTTTGCAAAATTGTAACCTCACACGCAGGAAAACCCTATCAACCAATAGTAGCTTAGAGGCAATGAGGCAAATGCCGCCGTTTGCAAAATTAAGAAATCAGAGTAGTAGACTTCTGACCAAATTGAAGAATTTAACACTTCTGTACCTTACTTATTGATTTAGATTTTCGTTTGTAAATGGCGATCCTTAACAAGTAGCTAAACCAGTATATGTGCTTTTCAACCAGTATTGTCACAGCATGAAAGTCAGTCAGTTTCAAGACTGTTACGAGGTGTAATCTAATGTATAAACCGATTAGATGCCCCCAGAAAACTACAGTCGCTAAATAACCAATAAACAATAACCTCCATCAAATGCTATACCAATGTACCAGTGTTAGTAGCTGCTCCCTGTACTATGTGAACATCCTTATTCTATGTACACAGATGTAATTAAAATTGTAATCCTAACAAACAAAAGAAATGTAGTTCAGCTTTTCAATGTTTCATGTTTGCTGTGCTTTTCTGAATTTTTATGTTGCATTCAAAGACTGTTGTCTTGTTCTTCTTGTGGTGTTTGGATTCTTGTGGTGTGTGCTTATAGACACAGGGTAGAATTAGAGACAATATTGGATGTACAATTCCTCAGGAGATTACAGTAGTATATTCTATTCCTTACCGGTAATAAAGTTCTTCCTAGTAATAATTAAGAGATCAAAACTCCAAACAAATACTCGTTATGAACAGATACACACTGAAATCATAATATTTTCAAAACAAGGGATAATTTCTGTAACAGTTTATTATAGAATACCAATGTATAGCTTAGAAATAAAACTTTGAATATTTCAAGATTATAGATAAGTCTAATTTTTAAATGCTGTAAATATAGCTTTTATTCAATCATCTCTCAGATGTTGTTATTAACTCGCTCTGTGTTGTTGCAAAACTTTTTTGGTGCGGACAAGTTTCCAAAACTATTGCTACGTTGTGTGCTTTAAACAAAATAACAATGGGCCGAAGCTCCCTCGGCCTCGTGCTAGGAAAAAAAAAAACTGTGTATCTATCATTAGCTATATGGGACTATATTGTAGATTGTGTTTTCTCAGTAGAGAAGTGACTGTAGTGTGATTCTAGGTAAATCATCATTAGCAATTCATTCAGATGGTCAATAACTTGAAATTTATAGCTGTGATAGGAGTTCAGAAATTGGCACATCCCTTTTGAAAAATGTCAAAAAAAAAAAAAATACAACTCCTGGGAAAAAGGTGCTGATTCTATAAGATTATTTATATATGTAAGAGTGCAAAAAAAAAGTTTATTTTCCAGAAAGTTTGTGCAGGGTTTAAGTTGCTACTGTTCAAGTACACTATATATATATAAATATATAATATAAATATTGTTTTTGCTGTATCACATTAAAGAACTTGGGCTTCAGGGTGAAAAGCCAATCAACTAGAAGTATACAAAAAACACACAAAAAATGGAGATGTGTTAAAGGCACACGGTGCAAACTTTAGTTTTCATTTTCTGTAATTTTTTGGAGCTGCAAAAGAACAAGTATCTCAAGACTGTAAAACCATTACCTGAAACTTAGCTAAAAAAACTGCACGGGCTTTATAATGTTGTTCATCTTAAACCTTGCTGGAGAAGAGTTCTTTCAAGACCACTTACTTAATGTGAAGTGTTGGGAAAATTTCAAAGGGTGTATGTTTTAGCCATAACAATTTAATTTCTATTTTTGCTTCATTTTTTAATTTTTTCTTATTTAAAGCAATATGATTGTGTAACTCCCAGAAGTTACACATTTGTTTCAATCAGATCAGATTGTTGTATTTATTCCACTATTTTGCATTTAAATGATAACATAAAAAGATATAAAAAATTAAAACTGCTATTTTTCTTATAGAAGAGAAAATGGGTGTTGGTGATTGTATTTTAATTATTTAAGCGTCTCTGTTTACCTGCCTAGGAAAACATTTTACGGCAGTCTTATCGTGCAAAGATCGCAAAAGGACAAAAAAAATTAAACTGCTTATAATAATCCAGGAGTTGCATAATAGCCAGTAGTTAAAAACTGAAACGAAACAACAAATGAAAACAAACATGTCTATAGCTGTAGATGGGCTTCACATCTGTATAGCAATCAACTGTATATTTTTGTGATGTGTATCATACCGTGTGCTCCAACCAATGTCCATTTGTGTAAATGTATTTATTTTATATTGTATATATTGTTAAATGCAAAAAGGAGATATGATTCTGTAACTCCAATCAGTTCAGATGTGTAACTCAAATTATTATGCCTTTCAGGATGATGGTAGAGCAATATTAAACAAGCTTCCACTTTTGATTGCTTTTATTTTATTTTTTGTGTTGTGGGGTTTTTTTGGTTTTGTTTTCTTTTTTGGAGGAGGAAACAGAGCAATTAGTGTTGCCTTTTGTTACTTCCATTCAAAACGGAGCCAGCGTTTGCACTTCTCCCTTAAAGTATGATGTGAGTGTAAATAAATGCTATATAAAGCCTTGTCAGAATGAACTCCAGTGTGGTACAAGACATTTTGCATACTCTTAAATATGCAAAATGTCTCATAGCACATTAGAATTCAAGCTGGCAGGCCTTTATATAGCACTTATTTAATCTTAAAGCATCTTCACATCAACCTGCATTACTCAAAATCATTGCCTCTCTGTCAATGTCATAAAAGAAAACTTTCCCACTATTTTAAGATCATATTAATATCATCTAGAAGTAGTTTTTTTGCTTTCTCCATCAACAACCGATTCTATCATTCATTTCCTACTGCAGGAGACTCCTTTAATGTGTTCTGAGTAAAAATAAAAATAAACTAAGAAAAAAAGCTGTATTATTTGATGCAGTGTTGCTGAATGGAAGTAAACAGCCCCCAGAGCAGTGATACAGATTGGTGTTGGTGAAGAGCACCAAAAGCTGTCGGGATCCAGGCAGGTTAAACAGCGCGGGGGCAAAGTGGCCATAAATGGGCTCTGGGCCCCGTCCCTCTGAAGGGCTGCAGCCCCCCTCGCTCAGGCTCAGCCCCTCTGTCTTGTGGACCCTTCTGGAACCCTCACAGAAGTGCTAATGTGTGCTTTTCTTGCTTTTTAGCCGATCTTGATAGTGTTTTGTCGTTGTGTTCACCAACGTGTTTCTCACCTTCGCTCCCGGCCGTCCTCTGGAGGTTCTGGTGATGGCCCAGGGGCCGCTGAGCGCGGCGGTGCTGCTCGGGGACAGGAGCTGTGGCAGCCGAGGCACCGGGGCAGCACCAAGGGCTCTTTGTGCTTCGCAGCCTCCAAGTGCCAACACAACGAGAGGCACCCCTGCCCTGCTACCAGCACTGCCTGTGTTTTATTTCTCCTAGGAAATAGGGGGAGTTTTTCTGAGTAAAAGGAGCAGCAGAGCAATAGGAAGATGAATCCTGCATGGACTCTTTTAAAGATGATCAGAACTGGGCTTTAGTGTTGATGCATACACACACAGAGCGTATGCATGCACAGAGCTGGCTTTCCCCCCTTTTTTACTATTCCCCCCCCCCCTTTTTTTTAGTTTCCTGTTTTTTCATTATTGCAAAGTACTTCTTCAAGGGCAAACATAATAGTGCACCTTACAAGTGAAAAAGACAGTGTTACAAATTTTCACATACAAGGGAAAATAATCTGTAAAATGTGACACTCCTAGACTTCCTCAATATGTGATTGACCGTAATCATTGACTAAAGTTTTCACATGCAATTAAAAAATCATGCTTTCTGTACCATTTTTCATGAGAGGATCATGAAGCACCATACAACAGAAAATGAGCATCACAGAAGAAAAAGTACACAGAAGTCTCAGATTAAGCCAGTTCTAGGGCTCTGTCTCTGCAGAGTTTTTCTGGGGTTTTTTCTTTCTTTCTTCTCCCTATGCTGTCTCTTCAGTAAAGCCAGGATGGGCACAGAAATCCATTGAAAATGTTTCAGTAGGAATCTGTGGGGAATTTGGCTAGGAGCACAAACCTTTCTAAACTCTAGAGAAATAGCTACTTAGTCTTCAAAGAAAATTAAAAAGGGCTTGGGTCACTGGCCTTTGTAGCTCAGACAATACACTCTGCTAGAGTTCTCAGCTGCTGCAGCCCCAGCCTGTGGCTACCACACCACTTGGCTAAGGTACGGAGATGGCAAACCAAGAGTCTTCCCATTGGGGGCACGGCTCAGTGAAATCAGGCTTTGACTGACACGCTTTGCATGGCCCTTCCCCTCCCCTACTCTGCCTGGCCCCCCCGATAAGAGAGGCCATCCCAGGCCAAGAGTGGGGTTTTGCCTCTGGAGGTGCTTGTTTGGCAGCTCCACTGCCCCTCACTGCCTCGCTGGCACCTGTGCCCTCCGCCAGAGGCGTCAGTGTGGATCTGAAAGGATAACACCAATTCCCTGAGCTAGCTCCTCCGTGGCATGGGATTTGTGATGGGCTACAAGTTTTCTCTGAAGCTTTGCAGTCAAGTAATGTCTTCAAACGTGATGTCATTTGGGCTCTTTGGTTGGTGGGAATTCTTTGGACTTGGGAGTTTGCAGCATGAGAAGGTCTGGCAAACACCAGTAAAAGTGTCCTGGTGTGGGCCCTGCAGCCGATCCTTTCTCAGTGAAAGAAATGGCAGGAAAATCTCGTGCCAGTCAGTGCTATTGCATGTGCAGTTACGTGTGCTTCTTAATAATGCCAGTGCTGAAAGACTAAATAAGGATAAAAAACCAAACCATCAAAAACAAAAGGAAGATTTTGAAAGCAGAAATGGAAATATTGTCCTCAGACAAGTCCTCACGTTGTACATTTTTAAGTGACCTCCTGCAGCATTGCCCAGTCATACCCTAGTGGGAAAAAAACCTACCCTAAGCACAAAAACACCTGAGATTTATTTTGTGTACAGGCTTCTGCTGGAGAAAACGCCTCTTTTTAAAGTTTTTTAACATTACCTGTCCTGGATCTTGCACCAAACTCAAGAATGGGGCAGGTTCCATCGGTTTCCTACATTTTCTTCTATAGCCTTTTGTTAATTTTCCTTATCAGCTTTCTTCACTTGCACCTTTCCTTTCCTTTGCATTTCCTCTCTCTTGTGTAATGTAGGTCTCTGATTTCACATGGCACTTTGCTAATTACTCTACCCTTCGTTATACTGCCTGCCTGCCGCAGCTTCATCACAAGGCGTGTGTTTTCTCGTGCGATGAAAAGCTGGTTCTGTGTGTCCATAGGTTGCCTTTAACATACAAATCACAAACTTCCTCCTTGTGGTTGCTATTAGAGAAGGGGGGAAACCCCACGTAGCTGTGGAGAAGAATATGGATGCATTTATTTGCTTTTACCATTTTTATCCCAAAGTGTTTGTGCTGCCACATCCCGGCCATGCTAATCGTTAGTGTTTCATTAAGATTAAGGGTCGCTGACTCCTGGTGTTCACATTCCCAAGCTGGCTCCTTACAATCTCCCTTAATATAAAGAAGCAAGTGGTGCTAGATTGATTACACACAGGCTCTTATTATTAAGCAGAACAGAAAAGAAAGGAATTTCAAAATATAATCCTCCGCTCCCAGGAGTATTTGTCTTGTTCTCCATGAAGTTAAAGGTCTGAAATAATGTGCCCATCAGGAGCTCAATGTTGCATGTCCATGCCAGTTGGTCCAAGGGCTTGTTATGATGGTAATGACCTGCTGAAACGTGAGCTTTGATGGCAACAATACAATTGCTACCAGCTCACCCGCTGGGAGAAATATTTTATTATTGTCAAATGCCCTCCGCAGAGATTTGTTTTGCCTGTTCCTGTTTAAATTAAATTCAGAGCAGAACTGCATTATTATTTCTCTAGAGTATATTTGAAATAAACAACTAGTCTCCAAATTTAGGATTCCTGGTTAGTTTAAATTTTCTTATTAGCAGAAAAATTACAATAGGTGACAACATAGCTGCAGGAATATTATTATGGCAGCCATATGAGAGATTTACACACTGAGAGCATGGCCTAAAAGCACAAGAACTCCCTTCTACTTTACAAATGCCAGCCAAATTAATAATTAACTGTGCCATAAATTCTCCAGCCTTCAAAAATGATGTCAGTGCTCTTCTGTGTCACACTAGAGGAATTTTGTCATAAGACTAAGTGGTGTTCTTTATGAAGAGTGTTACTTATATGTAGAAAGCAGCCAGGAAAACAGCCCTTGCCACTCCATATTACAGCAGCTTGGTGAACAAGTGACAGCAGGACTTCAGAGTCATTTACTGCTGCTTTCTCAAGGCAAAACTATCTCCTTACGCCTGTGAAACAGAGCAAATTTTGTTCCACATTAAATGGGCCAGATTATCTCTTCCACAAGCTAAAGAGACAACACTAAATCCCAGCTCATGTAATTTCCTTCAAAATTGTTCTGCTCAGGCTGGGTGTTCCCAGGAGCGCCACCAGCAGAATTATCCAGCAATTCAGCTGTACTTAAATTGGCAGATGTTGGAGATTTAAGACAGTCCAGGAGCCTTAGCACAAATCCTCCACTTCTCTGCTGCCTTGTGGCCTCTCCTCCCTCTCCAGCCGATGCCACAGTGGCTGCCCGCTGCCAGCAGCTGATCCCATGGACTGCCAAGCTGCTGGGCTGTGCCATCCCTGCCTTGTCCAGTCCAGCACCCAGAGCCGGCAGGGCGGCAGGAGATGTGCTGTGGGTTTGCATCTCTGTCTGCTTGCAAAGAGGCTCTAACCCTGCGTTTGGCATTCCTGGGGCCCCGTTGTGCGCTTGTTTGCCTTTTCCCTGTCTCCCGAGCGCTCGTGCTGGTGAAAAGCTGCTCCATCTAAAGGCTGGGTGATTTTTGTGCCCTGCTTTGCTGACAGCAGCTTTTCCCAGAGAGGCCCTTGAGCAGTGCATCCGAGCAAGGGCGGGGGACAGCTGTGAGGCAGCGAAGGGTGCGAGGGCAGATCATCTGCCCCGTGTCAGGACATCCCTTAGAGGAGCTGCCACACACCTGCGGAGGGAGGAGCGCTTACAGGGGAGGGGAGGGCTGCTGGGCACACTTCCCCTGCAGCAATCCCCCCATCACCTGCCCTTCCCAGCTCCTTGGCAAGCTGCCACCCACCTACACCAGCCGTGGGCTGACTGGCACAGAGCAGGGGCTGCTGGAGCCAGACCCACGAGCTGGTGTGGCTGAGGATGGAAGCAAAGTACAGAAGTTTGCCCAGCTGGGAGTATAGGCAACCTACTGCAGCAGCCCTTCAAAAGGCTTTTTAGAGAGAGAGTTAGAGGGTAAATGGCAAGTGAAAGGGGTTAAAAGAAAAAATATTTTTAAATCACAAGTGCTTTATGAATCACACTCCTAACACTCTCCAGTTCAATCTACCATGCTCTATCTAATTTCACAGCTTCATTGGGAATGGCCACAAGGTGAGGGATTGGCAGTAAGAGGAAGTCAATAAGGGCAGAATTCTCATACCAGGCTGCGAAGGAGTCACAGAAGTGCCAGTGTTACTTGCCAGAGGTTAACTTGGGGTCTACAGGGCTCCTGGGTAGTACTGAATGGAAAAGCTCCATATCATCCTCTGTAGTTTCCTTCTTCACCATTACCCTGATTTAAATTTAAAAATAAATACCTGGGTCTGAATCCCAGGGAGCATCTCTACATTCTGACACAGAAGTGTTTCAGCCTTCCCTGGGGTCTGCAAGCCTCCCACCCCTCACACTCACCAAGTACACAGGTGTCTCTCTTTGGCCACAGCTGACCCTTCTCTGAATATTCTGTCCTTTGCTGTGTAACAAAAACACCTTAATGAAGGAGGTGTCTATAGCCCATCGAGGCTGAGCTGTACGGATCAGTCACAGGCATGGAATAACCTCCTCTAGCAGGGGCTGGATCCCAGGTCATGCCCGTGGTTTCCACCTCAGTTAACTCCCGGCAGGTTGTTCCCACTCTGCTGTGATGAAACCTCAGCATAATCGCACAGCCACTTTCTGTGATCGCAAAAGAAGTGATAAGTAAGAAAATCCTCCCCGAGCCCAGCCTTTTACTCCTTCTTCTCCTCCAGGCTCTTCATTCTCCTCCCCTCTGCAGGACCATCTCTGTGTTACCAATACTGGGCCGAACCATTTAATGTAGGGTGGAAGGAAGGAGTGATATTTTCCTTCCAGGAAGGGTGCTTTTCCCATCCTGTGGCTCCCAACTCTGGGCTCAGGGTTCCAGCCTACACTGTTATTTCTGTCAGGAAGAAGGACCAGCATAAAATTTATTTGGGCTGGCCCTGGGGATGCCATGGAATAGAAGTTACTCCTGTCCCTAAGATTCAAGTGAGTGGTCCTTAAGTATCCTTAAGGTCCTTAAATGGTCCTTAAGCATCCTGCAGATGCTTAAGTTCAGGCTTGAGCCCAGGCCTTTTGACAAATATTGTAACATAGACTCAGTAGACACATGTTTTTAGTTTTTATCCTTTCTCTCTGGTTGTCCATGCAGCCTCCATGAGGCTTCCTTGCAATCAGCTTTCTCTGAATGGGCTCTTTCCCAAAAAGAGTGACACTCTCCCACCTCCCCACAATGTGCTGTTGTGGTTTAAAGACACTTTTGGTTCTCCCTCACTTCCAGGTTACTGGCTCAGGGTCAGCCTACCCCAGCAGTCATATATTGCTCCAGATGAGGCTGAGATCAGCCCTGTTCTGGAGCATCCAGGGTTGATTCCACTCCTCTGCTCAAGGTACCCTAAAAGCCACAGCATGATCCTTGTACAAGAGGGGCTGTTTCTGCAGAGTTTAAACGTGCAGAGTGCAATGCAGAGCTTGCAGCAGTGCCAGTGACCTGGTCATCTGTGTTTTCTTAGGTTCAGCAACTGGGAGAAGGAATACAAATCTGTACCAGTAAGTTTCTCTCTTGCTCTGGTTAGTGTGAACTTGGACACCCATTTACAGGCTCTTTTTTATCTCTAGGGTGGAGATACACTCCCATGTCCCACTAAGAGTGTGGGATATAATGAATCAGTCCATGTATATAAGCAAGGATTTATATTTTCCATGTATTCCACTCCTTACACATGGATAAAAACAAACTGTGGTGGGAGGGAATAGGTCCTTGAGCCCAGTTCCAGATGCTGTAAGGCAACAACGAGTGATGCAGACAACTACAGGGATGCACTGCTTTGGCTCTGCATGTCAGATTGGAGTGAAATGAGCAAGTTCTTCAATTTCTTTCCATGACTCTTCATCCTCTCCCATTATTATATCTTATCCTCTGACTACAGCAACAACAAAAAAATTGTCTTTGATATATTTGAGATTGTGGTATGTTGATGGATTTCGGGCAAATTGTTAAGATGGGCCTTGATAATGCTGTAAGATGTAAACGTGCCTACACTTGCAATATATGAGGTTTTACATAGTTCCTACATTGATTCCCTTGCTCCTTTGTCACCTCGACAGAGACCCACTCACAAGGTGACCATGACAAAAGTGTACAATGGAGAGGGGGGATCCCTTCCCCCTCCTTCCCGTGCTCCTTTACATTGACCAAATGTCTTTCTAAATGACTTGCTGAGCCAGGCTATTCTTATATCTTACATATAAATGGACTCTGTCTTACAACCAGAAGATTCAGGGGAAAAAAATTTCAGCTCCCAATGTGAAAAGATTAAGGTCAGTCACTTTACACTACAAAACCCTTTCACCAGAGCAGCATAACAAAAGGATCCATGAGCCTATCCACAACATGGTTTATAGCTCCAAGAAAAACAAGAGAGTCTACGACATCCTTTTAGGACTGTACCACTTCTTTATAGACTCCCAACAGAAACAGCTGGGCAGAGGAAGGTGATATTAAATAGGAAGAAAAGCTGACTTGTCTCCCTACTTTCATTAACTTACTGGTATATTTTTTTATGGGGAGAACACATGCAACCTTGTTCAGCATGAGAGAGTCACAGAAAATGTATCACATTTTGGATCCCACTGGGTCACCCCGCGGCAAATGCAGCGCAACCTGGGATCCAAATCTCCACGATGGGTGGCTCTGAGCCTTTTTGCCTCTTTGCTTCCTGCATCAGTGTCTAAAAGCAGGCAACAGAAGCTCTGTGGCTCAATACCTGTGCAGCACAACATGCTACTTGGACTGTTGCAGTTTGGAAATGCCATTCATGAAGTCAAATGCTCTTAACAGATGTTTCAGCTTAAAGATAAATTAATTTTATTTGGCACCGTGGCCCAGCCAAATTGCACTTCTTTCAGTAGACTTCATTTTGGCAAAGCAATGAGTATCAGAAAGGACTTACCTAATGCATAAAAAAATCTATTTAAATTTATAGACCATGCCAACAGCAATGGGGATCTGGAGCAGAGTTTGGTTAATATAGATAAACTAATGGTGGCCAGAAGGGGTAGCATACAGCAGTCATCAAGCATGCCCATGGATTTGGAAGAATTTGAAGATGAGAAGGTCATGTCCATGTTAGAAGAGGCAGGCAAAATCTGCAGAAAGGAAAAGAGACCTATATGAAACAAAATGCAGCTGTGACAGGGGAGAGAGAGAGAAATAGGGACAGAAGAGAGAAAGAATGTATGTAGGAATGGAGTAGGGAATAAATGCTCCAGTGTGCTTTTTTGTTATGTTCATAACAGCCTACCACTGGTGCAGTCAATACAGTTATGTTCCCGTGTTATTATCATTAGTAGTGGTATTAAGTCAGTGCAGAGCATTAATTGTACCAACAAGGCTAAGAAGGTAGGAGGCAGATACTGGGATAAAGAAGCACCTTAACAAAAAATGAGAACACTGCTCTTTGATTTTGTGATACAGAACAAAGGGTGGCCTGAGCTGGGGTCCCCTCTGGAGCTGACGGGGCTGTTGTGGTCTTTGTTACACCTGTGACAGCAGGAGGCTTCCAGGTGCTTTAGCCTAAATTGCCCTCATCTGGCATCAGTTCCAGTGATGCCCTGGGGCAATGAAGTCTGAGGAACAGGAGGTTCTACTCCCTCTGCATTTAAGGCAGAAGGAGAGAAATTGGTTTTTTTGCTGCGTTGGGGCCAGTGTAGTTTAGTCCTTGGGTAGAAAATGTGGGATGAAACAACATTTTCTCTGACCTGCCAGGCACTCTCAGAGATGAATGCTGATGTTATACAGGAGCTGCTTAAAATCCAGCAGGTTGGTTGTTTTAACTACAATTAAAAGCCTGGGCAGATTACCACTGTTTGGACTGAGTGGGCGATGGAGCACTTCATCAGCATGTTCTGTGGAAGCACTTCTGAACTGAAGGGCTCAGAGAAAGGATTGCATGAAAAAGATGGTGGGTGGGCACAAATAACAGCGACCAGGTTACAAGGTACCGAGTGCTTAATTAAATGCAAGGGTTGTCCCGTGAAGCCAAGAGAGTAAAGCCCCATCCTGGTCAGGGTGCAAACTGCTCTGTGTGCTTTGGCAGCTGGTGTTGAACTATGGAAAGACAGGATATGTGTCCATGTTCCACCTATATAGGCAGCTATTTCTGGAAGCTAATTAGCCCTGTTTAGGAGTGGTGTTAATGTATATTTGTGGGACATAGGATTAGAAAGTAGAAGGCCTCAGCTTGTTGGAAATCAATTTTAATATCCCTATGGCTCTGGTCAATACACCATATACATGTCTTACAGAGGCTTCTCTTTTGCAATTAAGTCCCCCTGATTTACTGCAGACATGACACTCAGACTGAAAGAGCTGGGGAGGGGTATTCTCAAGGAAAAGGGGAAAACCAAGGATAGCGTTCATAAATTCCTAATCATAACTGCTTATTTCGCTTATTTTAAGTACATATTTGCTGCTGAGAGATTGTCATTTGGCAGGGAGAGTATTTTTTGCTGGTTTTAGACTTTTCTCTGCATTTTACACTTGCAATGTTACTGCAGCCTCTTGGCTTCTCTTCTGAACCTCAGCTCTCAAACTGAAGGGATCAGTCTGTGTACTGGGATGAGGCATGGATATTGAAGAGGACACGGAAACCTTTAAAGGAATAATAAATTATCTCTATATCTGCCTTTTGCATAAAGCTTCCTCCTATTTGCCAAACATATGGAAAGAATAAAATTGCCATGCTTTATCCAGTGGCCCACAATTTGTCTTGGATTGAATTATGGCTGCAGCCCAAGAGAGAGGAGGAGGAGGAGAAACCCGTGTGCAGCACCTGGCAGGAATTCTGTCACTGTTAGGGATCAGTTTGTGGGGACAATGTTTCACTCTAGGTCTTCCAGGAACCATGTTCACTCTCCTCTCCTTCAGCCTCCAGCTTTCTCTGGAGACTGCAGCATGGGTATTCACTCCTTTTCTTTTAATTTGTTCCAAACTCATTTGCACTAGCTCCTGGCCAGAATACAGGATTTTCTTCACAAGCACATATGCCATTTTTACACTGGTTAAATGAGGAAAAATCTTGTGTAAAACATGTTCTACTTAGTGCACATTTAATATGTTTTTGTAAGTATTTTGTACTGAAGTAATTTTGCAACAGTCTTAGGAAACGAACCAAACTAGGTACAACTAATCTGCACAGATTAATTTTGTTCTCCAGCCCATGTCTGTGGGGTGGCAATCTTGCCATGCTTATTGATTATCAGACAAGACTACTAATCCCCTTAAGGTCATTAAGTGTACTTAATTAAAGAGCAGTTAGCAAGCTTCTCTTTACCAAGTTAATAGTGGCTGTTAAAAGTGATTTGTACATTACCAATATGCCAGCCATTAATCTAAAAGTCAATTTGTCATTTATATTTTCCCAAACAAATATATTCAGCAGGCTTTGAAGGTGGCTAGAAAGCGTTCAGCATCTGTTCTTGCAGTTTGTGTAAGGAAGAAACTCTGCTTTCTTAAACTCTAAGGCTTAGGCTGAAGCAATTTCCACCTAATCTCTTCTGTAGGTCAATGATTTGTCCCGCCCTGAATTGGCAGGGGGAGGAGAAGCTAAAAATCCTGGGAATATTCAGTTCTGGCAAGTTTGACCAAAGGTAAACAAGATGGGAAAGCTCAAAGTCTTTTCTGACAGAAACCCTGAAGCTCTGTTTTTTTCACTGGTAATAGGCAAAGGGGAAGTTTCAGAGAAGCTTCTCATAAAAGAAGGGACAGGCACTGATCCTGTGATCACCACAGATCCTTCTCTGTGGTGACCAGTGAGAGGACCTGAGGGAATGGCAGGAAACTGTGTTAGGACGTTTAGGTTGGATATTGGGAAAAATTTTCACCCATAGTGTGGCTGGGCTCCCCAGGGCAGTGGTGACAGCACCAGGCCTCACAGAGCTCAAGAAGAGTTGGATGATGCTCTCAGGCCCATGGGGTGACCCTTGGGCTGTCCTGTGCAGGGCCAGGAGTTGGACTCGATGATCCTTGCGTGACCCTTCCAATTCAGGTTATTCTGTGATCCTATGAAGGTCAAGGAAGGAGGCTGAGGGATAAGGAAGGAGAATCAGAGATGTTGGTGGTGAGAAGGGAGGGTAAGGGAGTGCAATGCTATAGAAATCTGAATTTCATTGGTCTGTGAATATCAAACTTATTTTTTTCATTACTGTATGCAAACATAAATACATACCAGTTTCAATATTATATATTTCCAGATTAAATGTATAATGAAATACATAATGTTTTCTGATTCTTAATGCACACATAATTTGTTTTGAGAGAGATATATAGACTGAACCTTGAATATGGATCTTGCTTCACTGACAGAAACCTCTTGCTACAATTAAAGTAAGCATTCCTTAGCAAAACACAATACATCTGCCATTTTCTCTCTCCTACAAATTTAAATATGTCATTTAAGACCAAAAGCAGATGTATCTAGGAAATTACAACCCCTCAACTGAGCTCCTTTTAGGGTGCAGGGTAGGATGAGCATCGCCCTGGGGCTGGGGGTGTAGAGGTATGGTCGTTTAAAACAGAATAGTTGCCTCTGAGCATACCTATCCCTGCCTCAGGTACCTCTGGACAGTGCTTAGTGAGGCTCTTCTAGACACACTGTCAGCCAGTGAGGAAAGCAGTTGCTTTCTCTGTTTGGCCTGAATAGGTCACTTTGCAAGAGTGGAAAGTTCAGTTCATGGGACTGGAGGAAGTCTCAGGGTAGAGAACTCACCTGTAGAATATTTTAGACTTCAGAAACTTGCAAGGATAAAATGTCAGTCACAGAAGTATTGTTTTAACCCATATTAAGGCTCATTTATTTGCCTACAATATTTTATTTTTCTGCTGTATCTGAGATATATATGTATATAAGTCTTTGGCAAAGATAGACCCCTTTGTTGTAACCTTCTTTTCCCATTAAAAAATGAATTCTATACTTGCCAATGGGATAAAATTCTCATTTTGATCTCTAGATGCAAATATATCCGTAAGCCAGGATAAAACATTATCTGTCCTGATCATACAACCAGTGTCATTCTGTGATAACACCTGCATTTGAGAATTTCTTTATAATATATTATTTTTGCTTTACTAATCAAGCCTGTTTAGAAAGTTATCAGGCACCTTGACTTATGGTGAAGGTCTGCCTTTGGCAGAAGGACTGATTGAAATGTTTTGCCTGCTCCACTGTATCAGCAGGGCTTTCTGTGATGATGTTGGAAATTAGACCTTGTTTAAAAAAAAACCAAAACAAAACAACAAAAAAGTGAAACACACACACACCAAAAAAAACAAACAAATAAACACCAAATGTGCCAGAAGAGTTTTTGTCTAAGTGAATCAGTTCTCCAATTAAATTGAAGGTTTGGCAGCACAAAAATATAAGAAAACAAGTGTTGGGGAGAAAATTGTGGTGGAAGGGAGGAACTGTGATTTTATTATTAGGTTTTTTATTATCATTTAATGCTGCTGCTGAGAAAATGTATGTGGGTCTGTTCAGGCAAGGTGGAACAAATTGTGTGAAGCAGTGCCCACCTGGGAACAGAAGTTTATTTTCTGTGTTTAATAAAAATTTAAGAGCACAACCTAGATTTTACATTTTTTGTTAATTCTTTAGGTCAGTCACACTAGAAAACTATACAGTAATTAATATTTGTGTGTAAACAAGGAGAGAGAATACTTTATAGTTGTGAGGCTGCCTTTTCTTTTTTTTCTTTTTTTTTTTTTTTTTTGGCCAAACCAGCATCTCTCCTGAAAAATTGTTTGGTTCCCACTAGGGTGCCAAGGAGAGGTTTTTCACAGCAATGGGCAGGGACAGCAACAGACTTGAGGCTCAGCTGGAGCACCTGTGCAGTCATCTTAATTTTGAAAATGTATATACTGGTAAATGACAGAGCTCCCTCCCCCAAATACATTTAATCTGGAAATTTCCAAGCAGCTTATCTGCTAACAATCTTTTAATATTCTATTTATTTATTTATTATTGTTGCTTGGGCTGCTCATATAATCAGATAAAGGTCATTAAGCCAAATTTATGATTAAATAGGATAAAACTATTTATTTTCTTTACTCAGCCTATTAATGTTATAGCTTATGCTGACTAGATGTCGATAATTCAAATGAAGTTGCTACATTTTTCAAATATCATAATTATATGAAAAAGCTATATTATCTCATTGTGAGGATTACTTTCCACTACCTTATCTGCCATAATGTCTGCACATATTGGCCTTCAGATTTCCTCGTGCTGCTAACTGCAGACATTCCTCTAAGTCTCCCATCTGGTATCTGCATTAACCTCCACATAGTTTCATTATGTTATTTTATTCCTTAAGTCATTGTTAAGGATTTAAGGGACTGTTTGTCAGGCTTTTCCATGTTTGCTTGCAAAACAAAGTATCTAGTGTTTTCTCTTTTAATTGCAGCCAAATTGTTTGTGGTATGAGACTGTCACAGCATAAAGCAATTGCTTCATGATTTCAGAATACATTAAGGGAAGAGTATTCTTTCAAAACTATGTTCACTAAAATGTAATTGGCTTCAGCACCTACCTCAAAACTGTGGATCCTTGTAGGCTTCCTGGTTTGGGAAAAACAGACCTTAAGGCCGCCCTAAGGCAGAGCACACCTTGCATCTCCTTCCCTTGTAAGAACTCTGGTATTTGAGTGTTTTCAAGAGAAAAGCTCCTGTGGTTCGGGCCCTTACAATTTTTACCAACTTTTTTTCTCCTTTTAATTGTCTATGACCTTGTCTTGAGAGAGGCCTAATTAGAAGCTCGTAAGGGCCAGAGCTAATTTGATGAGGTTTGTGTAAATGCAGACTGCAAAAGGAAAGCTGGGTTCCTCAGCCAGTCCCTGTTGTTACAGGTAGCTGGCCAGTTAACCCCAGTTTCTAAGGTGCCTGACAGAGATCTGAACTCACCCACGTGTGGTAGAGTCCTGAAAAAGAAGTGATGATGTGACCAGCCTAATGCAAATGACAGTCTCCTAGTGTGGGTGCTGAGGCTGAGCCTCATTATGACAGACTAGTGACCACATGGCAGTAGAAAATTTAAAAACATGGCAGAAAATGATAAATTTTACCCAGAAAATATTTTGGGGTAGTTTATCTGAAAGGTTCCCAAGTAACTACAAAGCAGAAGCATAAACTAGGTTTCAAAAAATAATTTATTCACTGTTTTTATCCTGAAATTTTCTTATAACAAAATTTCCAATTCTTTGTAAGAATTAGTTAGTTCACCTCCAGATTGTCTGCTGTCTTGACTCTCTTCCTATAGAAATTGGACAGTTTTCTCCTCATTGCTGACTTCTGCCTTCCCCTTCATTCTCCAGGTTTTTGAGTTTCCTGTTCTCTCAACAGCTGGTCTCAATTTCATCATCCAAAACTTCATTTCTCTAGGCAATCAGGCAAATGAATTGTCTTCATCCATGTTTAAAACAAATTCATTCTAAATTAGTCTGTGCCCCTTCAGTGTTAATTTTCCATGACTATTATAGTCATTGAGCTTTATGGCATGAACACAAGCAAATATTAAGTTTGAAGGCTTAAACGTTTTTCAGTGAGTTTTAAATTGTGGGCTACATCTTCAGCTGTAATCTGAGTCAGTAGGAGTCTTCAAAGCCAAGTGCTAGGGTTTGTATGATGTGGTGACAACAGTAGCATTGTGTCCTCTTCATGCCAGTTGAAGAGCTGGCCTGTCACTAGTCAAAATAAGTTGCTTCAAATTAGTATTATGAACAACTTGTTTTAAAACAAATTACTTAAATTACTCAGCTACAGAACTAAAATTGTTAAATGTAGCTAAGTGTCACCTCAGTGTAGCCTGAGGTTGGCATAAATGAGCTATTTGCTATTTTGTTCTGGGATAGTTGTTTGAAAATTATTTAATATTCATTACAGTAGTAAACATTTAAATGTGACACACACTGAAGAATTTTGTAGTTGATTTGGAAAACCTGGGAATCTCATGCATCCATAAGGCTTGGGAACACTTCTGAGATACAAGCAAGATGTTTCTCTGATATGACTCTTCATCTGAGGAAGTCAAGATATGAATCTTAGGGAGTCAGTCAGGACCAGAAGTGGTGTCTTGGCTCCTCCTCTGAACTATTCTCCAAAGGAACCTAATTTAGGTGGACTAAATTATCCCTTAGAAAAGCCTCACTATCTGCACTCAGTACAAAAGGCATATAAACCTATTCATCATGTATTTAAAACTCTTATAACCTTATTCTACCTGCAGTCGCTTAGCCGAAGCTTATTTCACAGTTCTTAACACTCTCCCCTGAACAATTAGGGTACTGGTAAATACTGTCAATCTTTTGCTTAATCTTTAAAGCAAAATGGAAAAGGAATGTATGAAGTATTATTTCACTCTTATGTGTGTATTTTGTGAATGTAGTATTAGATGATGGAAATATTTTATTCCTTGTCAACTTGATCCAGTTTGATTTGGTGATGAGGACGTTATCATTGCATGGTGCTTGTATGAAGGTAAATTTGACTCAGGGTATGTCAGGGGACAGTGTAAGTGTCCAAAGAAAACAGTTCCACTGAACAGATGTCCTCGTCACAGAACTTGATCCCCTGTTGGCTTTTTAGAGAGAAGTAAAATGCTGAGAAAACATGGACTGAGTTACTTCTGTGGAGATCAGTACTCCACGTCCAGGCTAAAGCATGTCGGCAACCAGTCCATGGATATTTTATTTCTATTTTCATCAGCAATACAGTCAAACAAGCACTCAGTATTTCCACAGGGTGTGGTGGGGGGGAGTTTCTATAATAAAAAGCTGGTGTTACGTCTGACAGCTTCAAAATGAAGGATTTCAACATCTTTCAAGTTCCCTGTCACTTGCTATCCAGCTGTTACTGTGGACTAATATATCAAACAGGTTTCAGATGGTTTCAGTGATGCTCAGTGTTTCATTTAAATTTGTAAAAACGTGTCCTATTTATCAGACCAGTAGTGTTTCGCATATGCTTTTTATAGCCAGGAGTATTTGCCTTCGTGGCATCGTGTGAAACAAACACCCTTGAGTCCCTGCTCCTCGTGCCATTTCAGCTCTCTTCTTATGTGTTGCTATTGGTGCTTTAGTTCAGGCTTCCCTGATGTATCAGTGGATGCACCCTCAGGAGCTTTACGTGGCAGGGAGAAGTATCCCAGCTCTTGATTATAAGAGACTGACAGATTGGTCACGAATGCCAACGACTAGCAGGCATTTTCTACACTCAGCCTTTATAGAAAATGCTCAAAATAAAAAGACTGGGAGTTGGGGTATGAAGCAGGGGGAAGGCAAGACACTGTATCTTGTCAGCTCCTTTTTCATTCTGTTTGCCTAGAAGCAGTTTTCATCTCATTTGAATAGAAAAGAGCACTGGCAAGTGGAGGAGACCAAGCCTGCTACTGGAAGATGTGTGTGACAATGCATGGGTTATGGGGAGCAAACATTGCATCCCAGTTCAGTTGTAGTTATCCTTTCTTTAAGCAGATGCTCAGGGAAGACTGTGAATCAGCTTTATGGAAGCAGGCTCTGCATTCAGATTCCAGAGCAGGAATAAGTTTCAAATTGCAGATGTCTGTTTTCTCCTCCTCTTGTGAATTTCTGGACTTATTTGTGGTTAATATTATCCTGGAAGTAAAGCCTTGGAAGGCCTTAATTGCTCCACAAATTGAGTACGATCCTTGCATAGGGTAAAGTATCATAAAACCAACTTGGAAGCAAGGAAGAGAAGAACCATCTAAAATATCCAAGAGGGACACTGTCTCCTATAAGTCAGCAAACAGTAGGTGGAAAGAATTCTACATTTTGACTCTGGTTTTTGTCATCTGTCATTTGACCAGGAGCTGAGTCACAGTAATTTGAGAATCTGTCAAAAGAGAAAGTATTAATCTCCCAGTTAGACGCATGATTTTACCTTGACACTGAACACATCAGTTAGGCAGTTGAAATGATAAAACAATACAGAGAAACAAATCTTAAGCTGAGTAACCTGAGCTATCTCATTTTGAGTCATGCTGGAGGTCCTGAGTCAATACCCTGGGCTGCCTCCAAACACCTCAAAGGCTTGAATTGGCTTCAGGGTTTTCCAGACTCCCACTTCTTTTGTGAGACTGCTCTGAGTTTAACCATGTCTTCCTGGATCACGACTTCCAAATGAAAATTTCTTCAGAGCTGTTCCCCTACAAATATTCATGCCAAATTTATGTTCCCCAGCCCTTCTGAGTAAATTTTCTTGCAGATTTCAGTCAGGCTATTCAAATGAGGCTGAAAGATGGGAAATAGCTCTGTAATATTAAATTGTGGAGAGGAAAAAAACAAAGTGACAGAACTCTTTGTCTCAAATTTTGTTGTTCTTGATACCTAGGCAAAGCATGCCTTATACTGTATGTAAGTTGAGAAGGATGGATCTGAACTTTCTTTTAATATGCTAAACTATCACATAGTGACATAGTACTCAATTTCTGCAGCAGATTAAGGGCACATTTCATGATGGAGAATTGTGATTTCAAAGGGCACTTGCCACAACTACAAACAGGGTGGACTTAATCTGTCCCTTGGAGATCAAATACCATTAGAAGTGCAATCTAATGTTCTGCTCACGATGATAGTGAGATCCCAGGTTTTCTGGGCCTCAGAAATACTACAGCAGTTTCCAGTACTTCTACCAATATGACTAAATATCAATATTTTCCTAGTTGGAAAATACGTTTGTCCTTTGCAAAAAAAAAAAAAAAAAAAAAAAGGAAAAAATAACTTCAGTTTACTTTACACCCTGATTTTAGTCAGATTGGGAAATTGTGCATAGGCCCCAAGCGGTGCAAGAGAATTAAAAGCTGGCAACAAATTTTGATGACATTAGAAACTTTAAAAGCATTTTCCTTAAGTGGGCAAGGAAACTGGTTGCAAGAGTAATCATGAAAGCTTGTGTCTATTCTGAAATCACTTAGGTATGTTTCTTTTTATTTGGAGAGAAAAATTTCCCAGCAGAATGGGAATCATGTGATACAAGTGATCCACTCTCTTCCCACAAATAATGAACTACCATATTGTCATCTCTTCATCTGAACATTATGATGTCATTATTAGCTCTCCTAAAAAGTTAATAAGCCTCAGCAAAAGACCAAAGTTCAGTTCATCCTCACAGGATGGTTGGCAAGATCAGAGTAAAAGCTGGGATGGATATTAGTGAACAAGTTTATAAGCTGAAACATAGCTGAAAAAGTTTACAGAATATAAAATTCTATTCTTTGATGAGCCTATTACCTCTAACTGAAACTAGGAAAGAGTATCACAAGTCATTTGTAACTAATAACAGATCTATTTCTAGGCTGCAGTACTGAAGTCAGTGGTTTTTGCTTTCTTCTAAATACAGTGCCTTATGCATGGAACTTTCAAACACTTGTTAATTTTCCCAGTTGTGCAAGCACTAGATTACTATGGAGATAACTGGATAAATGAGTTAAAAATTAAATAATTCAAAAACTGAAAGCAATTTCAAATGCTGAAAGATTCTAAAGTAGATAACAAATGTCAAAACTCTGGATGTACAATGAAATGCTTAGAAAACAAACCATGACATACCTATCAATGATTTATATAACTGAGTTAATTTTGAGTATACGTTTTAAAAAAGTTTAAGGGGAATGTTTCAGGATTTGGGTTTTTTTGGTAAACAACTACTTCTTGAATAATTAGTAGAAATTAATGGAAAAATAATTGTATTCTTTTGGAAATTAATTTCAAAAGAACAGTGTGTATTCAAAGGACTTCTGGAATCTACTTTAATGACTGGGAAGTAAATTGCACCTTTTAAATATGCAAATAAGGTGTTTCATTAATAGTCATCTTGGCCCTGAAAACTGGACTGTAACATGAGCCCACTTTCTCATTTACACTGTTATCCTCATGTTATGCTGATATGCTGGTATCTTTAGTGCTACCTGGTAAAATTTGTATTAAAAATTAACGTCAAGTGTGTGGATGATGACAGTAATTACTTTTCTCTATCCCAACCATCCAAACGCTCGAAAGGCATAAATATAGATGTTTGCGTGATTTTTGTCAAGGTGTCCTTGAATGAGAGGATTTAAACCTCGACAGTGTTGCTTGGGCCCAAGCCAAGTCATGTGTCCTCATTGGTCTTGAGGCTTTTCCTGTGAATGCAGCTGTCACTCTCCTTTGCAGAGTATCCTAATGGAATGAGACTTCTCTGTCCAGTCCCTGTCTAAGCCTATGGATGTGTGGCTGAGGCTCTGGGAACCCCCAGCTGTTTAGCACCCCTCACTTGAGCTTGATAGTTTTCCATTGCTCTGAGACCAACTCTGCAAAAAAAAAAAAACCTCTCTTAATTATGAGGTTTATAAAATTATGTATTAAGGAAATTAGCTTGATTAAAAATATATGCATGTATCATACTTAAGAGATGTGCAAAGTGCAAGGGGATCATTGCCTGCTATATTTGAACCTTCTCTATATGCACAGGCTTCATTGTTGTGGCAATATTGATAAAGCTAAAGCAGTGCATTCCCCAGTTTCCAGCTGTATCAGTAGAAGCATATTGGTGCACATACCATTTGTTTCCCTTCCCTTAGGAGAACTGGGATATTAGGATTTACATTTCCTCAGAGATTTTGCAATTGGACTGTGGCTGTACCAAATTGCTTGCATTTTTTGCATACTCCTGATGAAAATTGCACTGACATTTGAGTATATTCATTAGGATGGTCATGAAAATGCAATGGTAATGGTGCAAAGTAGTTCTGCCTCTCACAAAATAAATGGAACACATTTTCTTATGGTTTTGTCTATTTAATGATGTCCTGTTTATCTTACACACACATTCTGTCCCTTTTCCTCTGATGTAGCTGTTAAGATCCTGGTCATCAGGTGCTGTGCCTTGTCAAGGAAATATGTGTAATTACAGGTGGACTGAGTACAGCCAAGGAGAATGTATCATGACTGAGTTCTGCCTCCTTTTCCATCAATGGTATAATTAATTTAGTTATCTTCCTTTGCCTTTGCTAGTAGTTTTTGAATTCTCTGGGCCTCTTCCCCTCTAAAGTTTCTGGAAAGGAGAAAGACACCAGGAAGCATGATATCCTGGAAAGTCATGCCTCACTCTACATAACTGGTTCAAAACTGCCATGAGCCCTGGCCTCAGAAGGAGACTTTAACGATCAAATAAATCAACTTGGGATATGTTTCCTCAAAGCAGACTGAGACCATCTAAAAGCTTGCCACGTTTAGAATGGATGATCCTGTTCTTGCCAATATCCTTGTACACAATTTTGGCACTCACTGGACTCCTTGGTGAGTGGATTCAATCTGCTAAATCCTCTGGGTGGAGTGGGACTGCCCATTTGGGCAGCAGTCAGCTCTTAGACTCGTTCTGCTGCATCCTCTACCAGCACCCTTTGATTATCCTGACATGCTTCTTATGCTGTGTCCTTGTCTCCCTCTGGACTTACTTCTTAAGCTTTCTAGATCTACATTTATTTAACTAGAATGCAGTTAAATCAACCTTTCCTCTGAGCTGCTCCACTGGGAGTTTTGTGGACAAAAACAAAAGGTCTGTTTCATCTGCAGTCACTTTTCTTACTGCTGGGGACTTCTCTGCTTCCCTGTGCTGTCACCCAGCACTTGGAAGGAATTTCCAGTCTTTCCCTTTAGAGCATCTTCACCAGCAGAGTTGTAAATCCATAATTCCTTGCTGTGACTAATAGTGTGTATTTTCATGTTGTTAATCCTATTTCTATTATAATATATAATATAATCTATATGTTGATTATATAGAAAAGACTTATAAAGTGAAGGGTCCTTCTATCAAAAAAAAATGCCCTAGGGTATATCACTGTGTCCCGCAGCCATAGGGAGAAGGAGGAGAGAAGATCCAGCAGGCAGGAATTGTGCAGCAAGATTGATCTATTTAATTATTTTACAAACTCTTTTATAGACTTTTTTCTTCATAGCCTAATTGGACAAAGGACCAGCCACCCCTTGGGGTGATTGGCTAAAATCCTAAAACATCCATTGTCAAAATATTTTTCTACTGTACCACAAACAAGACTTTTCAAGGCTGCAGGGGTTTCATTGTTTACAGAACTCTGCTACCTCTTCTGTGAGAGAGAAAAGTCTCTCACGGACTTAGAAAATAGCAAGAAAATCCTCGCTAGCAGGATTTTTGTATCCACATCCTACTATCAATTTTCTTTTGCCATGGGATATTAATTACTGACTGCCCTCTAACATTTCACAGGACCGGTCCGTTGGAGCATTTGGCCATCATATAATACTTCCAATTTTTAGCTTTTAATAGTAGACCTTTTTGTTCATAGCTGAAACTAGATTTACTGCTAAGTTAAGCAGTTTCCTGAACTTCAGAAAAAGGGTTCGTTTTGACATTTGACAGCTAAACTCAGAAATTTTACTGCACTTGATAATTCTTTGGCAATTTGTTCCTTTCTGCACGTCATGGTGCTTTGCTAAATTCAGCATCAACCTTTTTGATCTGTAGATAAGCAAACTAAGGTACAGACTTGCAGTTACTGATTTCTTAGCTCTGATTAGGACTTGGATTTTTCTGACTGCTTTGTTTCTTCTTTGAATAGCTTCCCTTAATCTAGCATCTGAATTTTATTGGTTTTTTTAAACTAGCCTATAGTTATCCTACCATTCTAGAAAAGTATGAAATCCCACGGTGCATGCCAATGCTCCTCAGAATGTATGGTATAGACTAAGGTGCACAAAATGTCTTAATGCAGTTACAGGAGATGGACTTATTAAAGATAACTGGGAATATTGAACACATCAAAGTTAGGGTGGTGAATAATGTTAATGTGTTTCACAGGCAGAAGTTTAACAAGCTTAACTCAGTGGGTCTGGGGAGACCTCTGTCTCTTTGAATGTAACGCAGTTTTAAAATTATTCTTGAAAGAAGAAGGTGCCAGGAGCAGAGGAATCTACTTTAAAGAAAAGAATGAGGCTTCTACAGGCACTGGATGCCTTTGAAAGATGGCACATAATACAGCAGGTGAAACTCTGGAGGGAAACACTAGGGATGGTGCAGTTCTTCCTCTGTATCGGTCTGAAGTGGAGAGAGGACCTAAATTCAGCGGCATGATGTTCCTGAGGCAGACACATCCATCCAGATATGAGGGAATGAATGGGTCCTGGTGCTGGAAATTTTTTGAAGAGCTGTTACTTGAGAAGGCAGTCTGCACTGTGATGGCTCAGGGGAGCTGTAAAGGGGTGGGAGGAATGGAAGAAGACAGGCCTACACCCAGCTTGCTTTCTTCTTAGTTCCTTGTTGGGGGGAGCTGATGGGGAGAGAGCAGCAGCTCTTCCCTTGTCTTGCTCTTGCTGCTCATCAGGGATGTCACTGGTGCAGCAGGAAGGGTTTAATTGCTCCTCCTGGCACGGGGAGACCTTCAATGTGTCTTTCCTATACAGGAAAGCAGGGCATTGTGATTCTGCTCTGGAGATGATGAAGCTCTTGGTTCATCATTCCTGGGTCAGCTAACCCAGCAGCTAAGCAAAGCACAGCAATAACCAGTTTATGGCTCTGGAGTGCTTCCTTCAGGTCTCTCCCTCATGATATATAGAAGAGAGAGAGCCTGTGAGAAGAAAAAGATTTACCACAAACTTTGGAGAATTTTGGACTGAGGTAAGTTCAGGCAGAAGCTTTCAGAGGAAAGGGAAGGTGAATAAGAAGAGAGATGGAAAACTAAAGGTCACAGTATTTATGAGATGTCTGTGCTGTGAAGGAGAGGGATACATTGAAAAACAGAAGAAATGGGTGGGAAATAAGTATTCTGAGGGCAGAGGATGATAAAGGATTGAGGGACCTGGGGCTTGTTGAAGAGTTGTTCTGAATAGAAAGTGATCAGATCTTTACAGGAGCAAATAGAAGGAGATGTTTGGGGAAGAAATATGTCCTGGGGAATGATAATATGACTTAATTTGCTGTAGTGATTTGCAAGAAGCAACAGGAGGGGCTATGAAATAGATGTGAATTTAGAAGCTGAAGAAGAAGGACATAAATGCAGGGGTTTTGACAAAAAGATATTATAAAGATAAGTATTTTCAGAATTGTGATACAGTAATTTTCAAGAAGAAAAAGCAGGAGTTGAACATTTATAGGAGGAAATGATTATGCTCATGTTGTATGATGCAGTCTTCAATCAAAAGCCAGACTCATCTGTCTTTAGAAAATTGCCTAATTATTTGATACTTGAACAAATTCTAATTTACCTTTCTGACATGTGGAAGAGGTTTGGGGTCTCTTTTTGTTTGTTTGGGGTTTTTTTGTTTGGTTGGTTTTTTGTTAGGTTGGTTTTGTTTGTTTGTTTGCTGGGTTTTTTTTTTACAAAGCAGAGGACACCTTTGAAAATAAGGGCAGGATCTTTTTGGTGAATCTGTCTGCAATGTCTCAAGTGTAAGTCTCTTCACAAAATTTTTGGTTGCAGACTGCTCCTCCTAGCAGTCATGAAATAGGGGGGTATAGCAGAAGGTCTAAAGGAAAATGAAGAGTAGAGGCAGGGATTTGATTGAGAATCTGGAGAAGGCGTTGATTGTTGATGAAAACAGAGAATTGATTAACTGGGTACAGATAACATATCAAAAGGGTTGAAGGCCAGAGGATGGATTGGAGAATGAGTTTGTTTGGGTTTTTTTTTAAGAATGGGCTAATAAAAGAGAAATTGTCACCTGGACATGTCCTGTGCTGGTAACTGCCAGGAAAATGTATGATGGCTTGGGGTATGAGGAGGTGTGGAGGAAATAACAGGAGAGAAAATGTCGATTATCAGAGCTCAAGGTGCTCCAGCTGTACAGGACAGCATTTCCTGCTTGGACAGGCCATTACTACAGCCTATCATGGTCAGTGAAAAGAAGTCCTTGCAAAGGTTTCCTTTCTCTGGGTTTACCATGTGGAGATGTACACTGCAGCTCTGTATTTTCATGGGAAGGAAGCCTGTAAAGCTCATTGCCTAAAAGAGTCTTTTGTTTCTGCCTTTCTAGTAACAAAGAAAGTTTTTGGTGCTAAAATAAGTGGTGTGATGCACTGTACTTCTAAAGCTGTTAAAAGGCTCTTAACAGCTCTATAAAATACTTGCCGCCTCCTCCTGTGCTCTCAGGAAATTTTACTCTAATATTTATTTCGCTGGCTTATACAGAATTTCCTCCCTTTTAAAACCTAAGTTGTTAATTATTTCTGGGTTGTCATGATCAACTCCCCTCCAGCTATTAAAATGTACTTGCATTGTAGTTTTATTATTGCTTGCAAAATATTGGGAAAAATAATTTTGCCAGACAGTTGAATTTGAAGTATACATATTGACTCGGCAATGCAAATGGATCTTTTATGTTAATTTCCTGCAAATATTCAAGTAGTGGAGTTTTACAGGAAAAAGCACTCATAGAAGCAAGTCTTTATGAATATTCACTGAAAGTGAATTTTGAATGGTACACTTGAGCCTAATCTTTGAAAGTCATGCTGTGTGGGCTAGTTTACATAGATCACTCCACACTATAGCAAAAACTGTAGCATTCAACTAGTCAGCACTGCACAAATAGGAGCTAATATTGGTTTTAAGGGGTTTGCAGAAAATGATAAAAAAGCAAGCTTACAATACACTGAAAAATTCTGCATTTTTTCAGAACTCTTTATGAACAGAAGACAAGGCAAAATTGATGAACAAATTAGGTGTTTAGACTTCACCCACCACTGATGAAAACATTTAAAAGCAATTGTGATGGTGCAGAACACTCATGATGTTTTGGGAGAGAAATGTATTGCCTGAAATTTGACTTCAAACATCCCAGGAATTCTAGGAAATTAAGTTAGCATTGCACTGCGTAAGTATAAAACATATACATGCAACTGAGCACTGTTTGTGCACACCAGTTTTGTAAAATTGGAGTTTTAAGTAAGTGTATTGCTGTATTCCCTTCATTCTTTTACTTTTTCATCCTACCAGAGGATCATTGTTACCAAGTCAAACACACTGAAATTTGGCAATGGTCATGTTAAGCTTGCCTTTTATGCAAACTTAATTAGTCCCTGTGGTTTTATCATCTTCAATAAGATGTTCTGCTGAGCATGTGCAAATAGGTATTTTTGAGGGCTTACAACTTAATTTTAGGAAGATAACTTCTCATATAAAAGTTTGCTTCAGAGTATTTGAATTTTAGATATGTGGTCTTCTAAATTTTCTAGTCAAGGCACAGACTGCTTTAAAACAAACCAGGCTTTATGGTTTCTTTTCCTCAGCAACCTGCCCTGACCTCCTAGATCCTCTGTGTGTCCTGAGACACTCTGCTAGCCATGGGTTAAGAAAACAACTGCTATGGAAAGGGTTTTTTTTGGATAATGCTATCTACCATAGATAGGGTGTTGAAACATTAGGATCAGGCCCCCATTTAGATCACAACTTTCTGGTGCAGGTCAGATTCTCCAATGACAGTAGGGTTGCTTAAAGCACCCCAGGGGCTAATGAGGGCTTTCTTTCCTGATGAAATGAACAGTAGTAACTAAAAGCTTGAAGCACTCAAATTATGTCACTTTCCTTGTCTCACAACTCTAATTCTGTTAAATGGGCACAAGGTATTCTTCAGGAGAATTCACTGCATAATACTAGCACACTTTTTTTTTTTTTTTGCCTGGTAGGATTCCCTGGTTTCATATGTGTATGTTAAAAAGCTGTCAAAACATTCCTGTGAATAGGACCCGTATTTCCTGCAAAATCACTCTCAGATTTTTTGTTTGTGGTACAGTTTACGGTGCATGCCTGTTCCTGGTTGCAAAGGTCTTCGGATGCTTTCTCATCTTTTAACCTCCTGCAGGTAGTTTATTGATTATACTCCTGATGAACAAAAATATAGTGATCCTTGACCTGGACTACTGTTGGCCTGCAAAGTGGTTTTGCCGGGTTTGTACTGCTGTCTTGTGTATTTGGATGAAATATGCAAAGGGAAAAATTGTCATTTCTGCTTGTTATTTTGGGGAATAGAGGGTGTAGTATGAGTCAGGGCCATTTTCCCAAACGGAGCACTACTGAAATATGCTACAGTCTGCCTGGGAGGTGGTGAGGCTCTCAAGTACTTGCAGAATATAACAGAAAATGCATTCAGTGGTGAATGCACCCTGACTTTCCTTTCAGACATCTGTTAGATCTGCAAGGATTCTTGGAGCAAGCCTCGCTGGTTGCTAGAAAGGTGGTGGGAGTGAGCAAAACATGATTTGATTTTATTTTTTTAAATATTTCAGGACTGCCAAGAAATAGTCAGAAGCCAGTTGAGTGCTTTTGGCCACTTGGTAAGTTCCCACCTTTGTCAGGTGCATGCTCCATGCTCATAGTCGTTCCCACTGTTTGATGTCCTGAGATGGTAGCTAATAACTAGGATTTTATACCATATTCTCTGTCTGTTCTCTCTCCCTGTGTTCTGTAAGACCTGGTTTGTTCCTGATGTGCAAAAGCTCTGGCCATCGCACTGTCCATGGTACTGTGGTAGCATGTGGTCTGACTGTATTTATCTAGAAATGCTTTATGGGCTGAGTTCTTGCACTGTGCCTCAGACAAACGTTTTCCCCCCAGCCCTTCTGTGGTAAACAAAGTTCTCTACATTTGAATACTTTAGGGCATGTAATTCTGACAACAGAGCTAGGATGCTGAATGACTACCAGAACATGAAAACACTGCCAAGTGACTGATAACACTTCAGCAGGAATGACTATTTATCTTTTATGACCTTAGGAAAAAGATCTGTATTAAAGCAGAGATGTTCCAGGAATGGTCAAGGAGCTTGTTTGATATGGGATGAAGGGCTTGTTAAAATGCATTAAGAGTTACGACAGAGGATGATTTCCTAGCAGTTGTATATATTGCCGAAGAATTTTGTCACTATGTAGCCAGTAAAAGTCCAAATATGCTAAGGTGACAAGTTACTGGAGGCAATATCAACAAAATCGTAGGGAAAGATACCAGCCAGGTTGCAGCTCACGCAACTTCCATAATAAAGATAAAATTTATAGATGCTTCATATCTCCTCAGGGGACGTATTAATTGGTGCTTCTCTGTCCAGAAACACAGGTAAACAACCCGCTGTAGCTCATGCTCAGCTCACCGACGACAGCTTTGCAGCTCATTTGTGCCCGCTCCGCAGAGCGCTACCGAAGGGAGAAATGCGATTCGAGAAAAACAAAACCACCTCCTGAGGATGTTTCTTCGCTGCACAGTTCTGCCGCGGAGAGCCAGCCCGGCGGAGCTGTTCCCTGCGCTGGGGCGCGCTGCTGCGCGGGTGCCGGCTGTGGCAGCGCTCCGCTCCCGCCCGCCCGGCGCTGCCGCTTTAACGCGCGGCGGGGCCGCGGGGGCGGGGAAAGGCCGCGGCGTTGCCGGGCGACGGCGGCGGCGGCGTCGCCGCGGGGAGCGCCGGGCTCCGCTGGCCCCGCTGGCTGCGCGCCGCTCCCGGCCGGGCAATAGCGCTAAATCAGCCCTTGCACCCCGGCCCCGGCCCGCTGCGCCCCGGCACAGGCGCTCGCTGTTAGAAAAAGCTCCACACGGGACAGATGGGGAACGTGGTTTTAATCAGCTTTGCCGAGCGCTGAGAGGAGCAGCCGGCGTGAGGTGGGCGGCGGGGTAAGGCATGAGGGGACGGTAGGAACACCGCTCCCGCTCCTGGCTCCCTGGGGAACGGGGGTGTCCCTCGGCGTGCCCGGGAATAGCGCGGTGGGGATGGCAGCTCCCAGGGAGAGGTGCGAGACTGAGGTAAGCGCCGGGGGGCCGTAGGCGTGAGGTCCAACCAACTCGCCTGAAACCCTCGGCAGAGACTTTCGGAGGCCCAAGTTGCATGTCCCGGTTTGCTGCCGTGTCCCGTATTCCTTGCTGTGACACACAGAGCCAGGTGACACGACAGATCCGGGATAAACTCCCTTCGGCCACGAGCCTGCGCGTCCTCGAGTCGGCCTAATCCCATGGCCTTGCTCGGAGAAATGTCTCGGCCCTAGCCGGCAAGGGTGTGCAGGTGGGCCTGCTGGCTGGAATCTGGACGAAGAATTCTAACCCTTGAAATCCCTAGCCGGGCATCACCTCTGAGCAGGTTCCTCCTACGGACTGTGTCTGTTTTCTGTGGTTTGCAGATCCCGGCTGTCAGCCACGTGCGTTTTGCTGGCCAGAAGATGTAGATGTCCCTTGTGACTGAGTCCTTGCATGGGCGTTATGAGGATGAAATGCTACATAAACTCTTAAAGCACAGCACCTGAGGACATTGCTACCGACATGGACATCATTATTTATTTATGTTTGCTTTAATCAGGAGGAGCTTTTCTGTAAACATGAATTGCTGGGCTCTTTCCTTGAGATGTCGTTTCTTGTTTCATGCTATTGAAACATTAATCTTAACTTATTATGACTCCTTTGTGTTGGTCAGCTCTCAGGGACATTTCCCTAGGCTTGAAAATGTGGGAGCTTTCAAGAATGTGTCAATTGTGCCAAGTCAAGCCACTTGTGGGCTGCCAGACCGAAGTACTTTTTGTCATAGCTCAGTAGCTGTTCAAAGTATTATATCCTGCACTCAGAGGTTTTGTGTTCAGGAATGTCCATATAGGTCTTCGCCTTCATCCTACAAACAGCTTCTTTCAGAAGGCCTTGGTACCTGTATCACAGAGGATAAAAGGGACTTGCATCCAGGGTCCTCCAGCAATGCTTCCAGTTTTATTTTTCATAATCACAAGGATTGCTTCTCTACTCCCCGTTCTCCAAGGCTTGGAGCTTCATTTACGTTAACTGTATGGTTGAAACCTGAGCAAGAAGGTGTAATGTAAGTAGTATTGAAGGTGTTTACTTTCCTGGTGCTCTTAAAAAAATTGACCGTTGTAGGCATGGTCATTATTAGCAAGCTCTTTAAACTTTTAAAAGGTGTGGTGGGAAACTCTGACGTTTATAGAGCCGTATTTAGGTTGGGGTCTTCCCAGATGTCAAGACAAGTGGATTCAGTTTCAGTGGCATTGACTCAGATGGTTGTTCAATTGCTTTTAATGTTTGGAACTGTTCATACATAAGGTGCATATCTGTTATCAAAAAGAGAAATTTGTCTTTCCAATTCGCATTCCTCCTGAAAGCTGCTAGAAAATTATGTTGTCAGATGGTTGTGCTATTGCTGCTTTCATGATGGAAAAAAAATTATCTGTGATGTTAGGACTTTTCCAACACAAGTTTGTCTTAAAAACAAACAAGGAAAGCGCCCAAAAATGTATATTTTGGAGCCATAGAAGAGAGGTCATAGTGTTCCTGGAAGATGTGGGGAATGTTGCCTGACTGGCAGACTGTGTTGCTACTTTAACAAACTATTCCACTATTTAAACTGCTAGTGAAGTTTCACTAGGTGCTCACAAAGTAGAGGTGGCTAAGAGTGCTCCCTCTCCTATTTGCCTACATGTTGCATTTTCAGGAAATACTGCTGTTAGAAGTGACCTTTCAGCTTGACTGGGCCTTACTATAATGAAAAACCTGCTTTTTGAAAAATGCATTCCAGATCCTACAGAAAAGTTCCTGTCATCTATCACAAAATGCAGAGCCTCCTACTCTTTCTTACCTTCGTTGTGCAGATCTCTTTAAAATAAAGCACACAAAAAGTATAGTTTGTTCCTTCACACTACATGCCACAAATGATTTTGTACTTGTGTTCATAACTTATTCTTAGAATGTAGCTAATGATCTGCTTTGTTGAGGCATTCTTGATACTTGTTTTGCATGCTGCTGTAGGTTGTCTGAGGGTAGCAAAATCATCATAAAAAATAGAAATATCTAAAATTGTAATGCAAAATTATGGTATGTTTTATGCAGTGATAATTACCTCAAAAAACTCAACCTAACTGTAGAATTTGTGGTTGTGGATGGGAAATAAATGAGATCTGCAGCGCAAAAGGGACTTTTGTTTGAGTTGAAGTTAAATCATTTCAGCTGGCAGTATGTGTAAAGGCGTCTCTGGAGCTTTGGCGTATGGTTGTTTTTATAGAGAGCATTTTCTATATAATGGTTGAATCTCGAATGTCAGAGAGTCCATTTCTGTTGTTGTCCCATGCTGTGAGTTCATGTCCACACACACGGGCACATCAGAATCTCCTTCAGCAGAGCACATGCCTAACTTGGAGCAGAAGCATCCTGCTAATTTCCAAGCAAGCTGTTGCAGCGATGTGTTGAGTGAGATCTGTGAAAGTCTTTTGTCAATGGGATAGGCTTTGATGCATGGAGCCTAAAACAATGAAATGTTATGTCCTTGGTTTCAAATGATTAAGTGCTGTGAAGAAACCAGACTCTACTGATGACTGATAAGCCATGGACTAGTGTAAAAGATTAGCTTCCAATTGCTACTGTGTTAATAACTACACAGTGTACATATTCCTGTTCAGCGGGTTTTATAGATCACTTTAAAATTTTAATGTTTTTATTCAATTTTTGTAATAGATCACTTCATTCTTATGCATTGTGAGATTTGCTGCTACTCAACATGTAGAAAGGACAGTGGTAAAGCCCAGTCCTGAATATTGAAGATGGACAGCAGTGATTCCAGTGGTCAGGATGATATGCCACTGTCCAGGTGTTTTTGTTTCACTGTTCACAGAAAGAACTGTGTTAATTTTTCTTTTTTCATAAAAGGAATACTGAGCTCCAGTTCTGGTGGAACAGTTGTTGCACATGAGTAGCCGTTGAAGTTTGACTCAGAAGGCATCTTACAAAAGAGAAATAATTTACCAGCAAACTAAGATGCTTTCCCTTTTATTATATTGGTTTAGTGAATCCTTCAGGTTGGCAGATGGAGTTTGACTTACTGGATGTCCTACATTTTGCAGTCCCTGATGGGGAATTTTCACTGTTACATGTCATTTGTGAGACCTTTTAAACCCCATTATCACAGCAGAGGAGCGCCACAGAACTGGGATGCATTCTAACAAAGTCTTTGTGTTCCCACCAAAGCATTAGGAAGATCAGCAAGAACGAGCTGCTCATTTTGCCAGTAGAGTGATTGAAAGTTTAACAAGGTATTTTTTTTTTTTACTTGCAAAGTGCTCTTACATCAAGTACAGCAGGCCCTTGTGTTTTGGACATGCCATCCTAATGTGTTTTTGTGCTGAATTTTATATGGTCTGCCTGTGAGCGTGTGTGCTTAGGAAAGAAGCTAGGAGTGTTGCTGCACAGTATCCCATTACATCCTGTGACATTCTGATACGCATGTACCCATGTAAGAGAATAGCAGGATTTTTGTTAGAAGTTACTGTGCTAGCTGAAATGAGAGAGAGTGATGTGAGGATCCAAGTCTGAAGGCCCTTTAAAGATTGCAGATAAGCAGAGACACCAAGAATTTTTTTCATCCGTTTCATATGTGAAGTTTTCTCATGTGAATCTGGGAGACAATACACTTTGGCACACAGAGAGGAGTCTGGTCATGTTACAGATTTAATTGAAGCCCTGATGTTCTTCTAAGATGTTTAGTAGAGATATTTGTAGGCATGCTTTTAAGTCACTGCATATTGGAAATACTGAAAGAAAAGCAAGAGATGAGTGACAAAGCATTGACATTTGTACTCCAGTCTTTACATCTACTTTCTCTTTAGGCAGTAAGTGAGCAGGGTTTTTGCCCCTGATTTCATTCTTGCCTCATGCTTCCTTCTTGCTGCGTGTACTCATCAGTTAATATATTTGCCTTCAGTAAGCCTGTGTGTAAGCTTTAGCACAATATAGGAAACCATGTATGATGATAACCCTTCTCAATGGAATAGGATAAAAATATGGGTACAAGCTTAGCATATGTGAGTAACCATAACAGGCTGCTTGTATCAATTAGTGTGAACTGGAGCAAGTTCAGATGCCCAGAAGATACTGGTGGTGGCAAGAAGTGAGCTGAGACCTTTTACAGGCAAAAGGATCAGCAGGAATGGCCTGTATTAGCACATATATTTTTTCACTTTATTTATCTAAGGGACTAAAATCATATGGTATTAATATCCATTCAGATGTTTTACATTAGGAATTAGACTGAAAGGGGTATTTGCTGTAAGACACCATGCATCTGATTTTGAACCAGTGCAGATGTTCCCATTTGCTCCAGTTAATGTGTGGGAAACACCAGTGCAGCCACATTAGATTCTCTAGAATCTTTTTCTCTTTGAAAGCTGACCGAGTGGATTTGTGTTAATTGCTTTTTTCCCCTCCAACCCCACCACTGAGATACATGTAGTCAGGTATTGGCTCCGTGGGACTGCAGGTTACCAGAAGTTGAAGACTTCACAAAGAACAGTGGTTTCTCTCTGTAATCATGGCTGGAATGGAAAATCAAGCTGAGAGGCAGAAGTAATGCTTCCTCCTATTTCACCTGTGTTAGAACTAGTTTGGATTTTTTCTTTTTTCTTTTTTCTCCCTCTCTTCTCTTTTCCCTCTTGATTTTGCTCTTTTACTGGTAAGTCACATTTCACATTTGTTCTTTCCAGTTTTCAAAGTGATGTACATCAAGGTCACTTCCCTTCTTAAAGTCATGACACCTTTGGGGATAAAAACAATGTGGGGATGTTTGTTTTAGATAACTAAAATAAACAAAACCCTGGATTATCCAATTATTGTTTATCCAGGAACGGGGTAAATCCAGTTCCTAAATATTTTGCTACTTAGCTGAGCCTTCCTTCACATTTATTATCTAACAAAACTAGCATGTTTACAAGCAAACAAAACATTGAAAAGACCAGTGGACAATTTATTAAGAAATGTGGTTTTAGTAAGGTTGGGAAAACAGAAGTCTTCATTTTGCATGGTATTTCATTGACAGCATTCCAGCAGGCTAAAATAGTAACAGTTAGGAGGAATTAATTTTTTCTCTTGGATTTAAAGGTGAATTAGTGACTAATGGCAGTATCAAAGAACAGCCTTTTTGATACTTTTCTTTTATAAATGTAGAGTAGGTGAAGACACTTACCGTAGATAGGGGTTTTTTGTTTTTATTTTTTTTTGCCTGTGAAATATGTGTAAGTAAATACTAATCTCATATAATTTTTAAATGTTTCCCTCTTGTGACTTAGTGCACTGATTTAGTCTGGTGTAACTGTTAAAATATTTGACTTTTTGTGGGTCAGTACGTTGGGAACTGTATTTCTTGAGCAGCTCAAATGGGAAGGGTAGAACTTTATAATCTTTTCTTGTATTTATGATTACTTTAATAAAATACATCATTGTTTCACAAGCTTATGGAGCCTGTGCTTTCTCAGAACTCTTGACATCATGGTGATTGGATTGGCAAAAATATTTCAGCAGCTTGAAATGAAAAATGGGTTGCTGTGGATGGTATTCTCTGTACCTTATATGTCATTGTTGCGTTTGCTGTTGATGTGACTTTTGTGGGGAAAAAATCCTAATAAGCGTCTGAATATCCTTCTTGCCTTGCTCTAGTTTCTTAGGTTAAAGAAAAACACTGCAAAGGGGAGAGTGTAGGGTAAGCTGGTGTTAGGACTGTCTTACCTGAACAGATTGGGTGGAAAGATGGAAGACTTATTACCAAAGCATGTAGTTTGTACTGCTTTTTGTGGTTATATTCTATTTGCCTTGTTAGACTAAGGAAAATTAAAGTGCCTCCACAGGATGTACTGAGTTGCACAGCTTTGTATGAGAAGTGTGGCAGAGACCTGCACAGTCACTGTAGTTTCTGTCATGGAACCTTCAAAGAGGAGGCATGTGGGACCTCTCTTCCACCCCCAAATGAACTGGGGTTGCAAGCACTCAATAAAAAAAGCAAAACCCGAAAACCAACCGACCAAAACTCCAAAACAACCCAAAAACCTCACAGATCAAGACAGAAAATATCTTTGCTAAAGTTCTTTTACACTTAGTGCATCCTGTGACTTTCACTGTCACTGAGCATCTTCTCAAGAGCTGTATTTTTAATGTTTATTTTAATACATTCTGGTTAGCATCACTTTACAGGATAGCACCTTGGCAAGAATGTGTATATATGTGTGCCTCTGACCTTATGTTGTTTTTCTTGGTTATTTCCAAAGGTGTGTGATAGAAAAGGCTATTGATGGGCAGACTGTGTTCAAACTCACAATCTCTGAGAAAGAGACCATGTTTTATTATCGCACAGTAAATGGTTTGCAGCCACCAATAAAAGTAATGACACTGGGGAGAATTCTTGTGAAGAAATGGATTCATCTTAGTGTGCAGGTGAGTAAAATAAAAACCATTTAATATTTGTTGAAATACAACATTTGTATGCGAGTGGTATAACTGTATAAATAGAAAAGAATAAATTGGGGGATGTAAATGATAACTCTTGAGTCTGGTAGGTAAGGATCTTAATTTGGGAGCTCATTTTGAGTAAGTTGCTAATTTAGCACTGGAAAGAAATGCTGTGCTCATTCTTCTGAACAAACAGACTACAAAACTGAAAATTCTCACCTTTAAGTACATGAGTATGTGAGGTGAAGAAAAGCTTGTACTAATATCTTAGGTACTTATATCTGACATCACCAATTAGTCTTGGGTCTCAGTTTATTTCCTGTAGATGAGAATGCCATTCTCATCTGTACATGCTAGTGTACTTACCTTATTGAGGTGTGTCCCATTTAATTTAAACAGTGCACGTAAATAAATAACTCACGAGTAAATATGTGAGTTTCTGCAGGATCAGTCAAGCTAGTAAGTTACAGAGCTATTACCTCTTATTTTAAAAATATGATTCAGAATTGTTAGAGTACAATTCTTGTGTTCTAAAAGTCTTCTGTTGACATAACTTTTTAATAAGTGTACAAATATCCACTGAGGATAAAGCAAATTTGAGTTGGTTAAACTTTAAACTGTATGTACAAAAATCAGTAAACAAACATGGAAGAAATTAAAATTCAGTTATTTGCATGTCTTGTAATTCCCAACAGGCACCCTAGTAAATTCTATTTGTAAGCCAAGTTCAACTAATAATTATAAACCACAATTATCAGGTATTGAAATGTTTATCTTCTCCTTCCTTCATTTCCTTTATCCGTTCTATTAAATTTCATTTGGTCTACAGCACAATCAAGCATAGTTTTGCTGCTTTCTTGAAACTTGCTAAAAGGTATTGACTGTGATTTGGATTTTTAGTGCTGATCCTGTCACTTGTAAGAAGTATCTAAGCCGACGTCTTGATTTTTTTTGCAGTTTTTTTTTTCCAGGATAACGGCATGGTAGTGTGAATAAGATTTCTGCTGTTGGATTAAAAGAGTGACCTTAAGGTAGAACTAATGAACTTTACACTTCAAGCACTCCAAGGGTGCTATATTACTGCTGTTGCTGTCAGCCACATTTTGTACCTCAGAAACTGCTAAAGCCTGGCATAGCCAAGTGAAAGTGAAAGGGCTGGTTAAATACACACACAGATGCTGAACTGCATTACAAAGGAACATGAAGCACCCTGTGGAATTTGCTCCTTTGTTTCTCTGCAGAAGGTTGTTCAATTCATGGCAGGAGTAAAGGAGTATGGCTTCTAGACCCTTAAAGGAACTGCAGGCTTAATGCCTTTTCCAAGTTTCTGAGCTCAGAACTTTCCTGGGCTTGGTGCTGTTGTAGAATTCAACTTGCCATTAAAAATGGTAGTGGCTGCAGCGTGATCCATTTAGCCCTTGGCCTGGCTGTCAAACTTCAGGCAAAGGTCTGGGTTTTTGTTTGTTTGTTTTTAGCAGGTGTCCAAAAGCATTTTTTTTCCATAAATGGAGAAATAAATGGAAAATGAGAATACAAGAGAGACCATACAAAAATATGCAAAAGTAACTTGCATCTGGAAGTGTGTGTGTATCATACATATAGATGCTAGGCAACAGACACCATTACAGAGGAGTGTGAAGTATTGGTTACAGATGTGAAACTGAATTTAGAGAGAAAAAAAATATGGTGGGATGGCAGATATGTTTGGAATTCAGGTGTAAGAGCATATGCCTATTCAGGAATGATAAAAATGAAAGCTAAATGGTGGAATAGCACCAAATAGTAATTAAATGATAAGAGGGAAGGAAAGAAGAAAGGATGGCACAGACTGAAAATAATTTCTTTGGAATAAAATAATTCTAGGGGAAGAGAAGGCTAGTAAATTAATTCTACGGAGGTAATCTAGGAATTTAAATCCTTGGGTTTGTATTTAGATGTGTAATTTGTTAGAGGGAACTACTACTAAGAACCGTGTCATTGCAGAGACTTATTTTCCAGTTTATAGCTGGGAAATTTAAGTTCTACTAACAAGAGCAGAGCCCAAACATTCCTGTGTGTTCTGCATGAAGGGTTTCTTCATTGAGTAGTTGCTGGAGCAGAAAGTCTGGGTATACCAGCTTTGTTAAGTGATGAGGGCATTATCAGAGATGTAGGTCTCGAGAATAATGTTGAGCATTCATAACTAGAGCCAGATGAAATAGAAGAGTAAACAGGTCTTTGGTTCTCTAAGTACACTTCTGGGTTTCAAAGAGAACAAACAAATGCAACTATTTTAATGAAACAAGGTAAACTTTGGAGTCCAGAGATTGAATGGAAAAAAAGCCTGGAGGTTTTAAAAAATTAATATAATAGAATTAAGAGAAATTTCTGCCCGTAAAGGAAAAAAATATGGATATGTACTGCTCAGGCTTATCTGTGTGAATAAGCACCTTTGCAGTTAGAGAGGGCAGAGTGTGTGAGCATTGGGGAATGGGGAAGAAAATTCACAGAGAATGCTATGCAGGATAGAAATAAAACTACAAAGTGGTTGATATAAACTAGACTGTCAAATGGTAAAAATTTCTTAGGATTTTTTTTCTTGGTGTAAGAAGGCAAGACCTGAGTATAGTGAAAGTGTGCTTAAGATTAAGGATGATTTGAGTAAAATCCCCAGAATAAATAAATACTTTGCTTCTATTTTCAGTAGTCACAGAGCAAAACCAATCAGGGCAACAGAAATTAATGTATGGAGACAAAAGTGATCTGAAGAGTAGAAACATGAATTTGCAAGCTTATTGTGAACATGCTGCTGCAATCAGATGGCCTTTGTCCAAAAATTCTGACAGAACTGGCACATAAAATCCTGTGACCAAGAGATACTCTATGCAAAGTTACCAGTAGAGATGGAGCTATAATGCTTATATTTAGGAAGGGTGCCATGTTGATGCCCGCCAGCAGCCAAGCACCTGGGCCCTCCTCACCCCTGCCAGTGGAACAAGGGAGACACCAGAAATAGCAAAAGTGAGAAAAACTCATGAAGGAAAGGGGCTGAGAGGGGAGCAAATGATGTAAAGGCAATCACTCACCACCTCCCACAAGCAGACCACTGCCCATCCAATTTCTTAGCAGCAGGCTGCCTTGGAAATAAAACCCCTATCTCCTCAAATTCCTTCTTCTACCCTAGTTTTTATTGCTGAGCATGAGGCTATAGTATAAGGAATATCTTTGTCCCAGCTGTCTCCCTTCCCAGTTTCTTGGCCTGACCCTGGCTTACTGCTGAGGTGGGATGAGGAGTTCGACTGGGAAAAGAGAAAGGCTTGCCACTGGCCAAGCTCTCTTCAGAAATGACTAAGATGCTAATGTGTTATCCATTCTGTTTTAGCCACAAATTTGAAACATGGCACCCTACAGGGTGTTGTGAAAAAATTTACCTCCACCCCAGCCAAAGCCTGTACCAAGAGGAAGGAAAAAGGATCTTGGTAATGCAGAACTATTTGTCTTGATGCAGTGGCGTACGAGGATTTAGAAAAGATCTTTGAAGAAACAGATAAAGATGTGGAGCTAAATGAAAAAGGGGATAAAATGCAGCATGGATTTACTATAGATAGCTCATCACTGTCTAACCTCTTAGCTTTTTTTTGATGAGAAAGCTGATTTTCACGCAAAGTAAATGTGTCAGATTTCCTCTATCTGGAGTTGAGTTTAGCATTGATGTGACAACCTATGAGAAGTTGTAGGGTCAAAGGGAATGCTCATGGGAAAGGTTGGCAATAGATACTGCTCATAGAAACTTGCTTATAATCCTGGGGAGGGGGGAGGCAAAAACCCAATTGAATTGTTTGAGAATTAGTTTTTGGACCACCCTTGTGCTTTAATTTTATTAATGATCTTGGCACAAGTATTAAGAGTGTACCTATCATAGTAGCTGGTAACAGACATAATCAGAAAGGGGAACAGTAAGATGTCATACGAGAAGAATGGCATGACCAAAAAGACTAGGGGAACTGGCGTGAAATAAAGTTGGTATTACAAAATGCAAAGTAGTGAACTTGAAATTCCTCACAAAATTTTTTTACTGTTCTAGTTGTTTTCAGTTGATGAGGATCAAGTCTTTCAGGTTTCTGAAATTTTTAGGGCCCTTCTGGGTGTTTGATCTTGATTTAATGATATTTTTCACTGTATATATTAGCAAAAACTCTGAAGGTATTCACTGGAGTAAAAGATATATAGCCTTAACTTAAAAGAATCTGGTATGCACTGAAGTGAAATCTCAAAAAAATTGGTGTCTTAAAATCTTAACTTTTAAAGAAATAAAAGAACTGAGCATAGCAATGCATAATTAAGGCCAATGGTGTACCATATTATGTCTGCAAAGTGAAACAAAGATCAGATTTATGCCACTTAATAACAGCAGCACCATTGTGTATTTTCTTTTTCAGTTTCACTGTTAAGAGTCTTTCACTTTCCCTTTGATACTTCAGAATTTATTTAACCAATTAAGAAGAGTGGAATTTAAACATGAATTTGCAGATACAGATGAGGCTGCTGAAACAGGAGAGTCTTTGAGAACATGTCAGATTGATATTTTGGTTTCATATTTAGTGTCTGCAATTATAAAAATAGTCTTTTTGCTAGACTTTATTTTGCCTGATCATATCTATGTAACTCTGCCATGTTTTGGCAGACTATAGCACATTAAAAGCTTTAGAAAGTAAGTTTAAAATCTAAATGCAGAGAGGTAACCGTGACTGAATTACTCTCCTGGGAGGAAAATGCTCTTAGAGTGCCTATTGAAATCAGCATTATCATTTCAATACATGTCAAATATGAGTCATTTCCTAGTTTAGGCAAAATTTCTTTATAAATCTTTAAATCTTCCACTTCTTTCAAGAAAAGGTTGAAGTACTTATGATTTAATGAGACCGCTTTACCTCATAACTGTTTGACTATCAAGAGAAAACTTGTCCTTTCCAATTTGTGAAATACTTTTATTTTCTGCACAAGTTTTTGAATACTTTACAATTTATTTTATAAGCAAAGAACCTGAGACTTAAAAGCAGGGAGGCAAACATTTATGCTATATACTCCATGTATGTATTACTGAATACAGGGTGTTCTAAACTGTGTGGTCCTTAAGTTTAATAAGGACATGAAAAAGGAAGAAAACATTTTGATTTAACAAACCACTTTGATCTCCTCTTTGAAGTCATCACTTACTATCTGTTAAGAGTAGTTTGTCAGGTCCAAGAAGGGAGCAGAGAGTTTGCATTAATTCTACATTTTGGAGCTTCTTGTCTATTAATTGCAATTGTGTGTTGAAAATATTTAGGAGGATGCAGTCTATCCACATGGCTGGTGCTCTGTTCCCACCAGACAGTGGAAATAAAACATGTGTTAGTCTGTCATGTATTTGAGTGTGTGTTTGGAGAACTGTTCACAGACACGATGAGCATAAAGCTGCTTCATCATCTGCTCTGCTGCTGTTGCAGGCCATTCAGGTACTGCTGCTGGACATGCAGCCTCCATATTCTTTGATATTAGTAAAACTTTTTTTGTTTTTCCTGCATGCAGAGGTCTTACAATGGTTCTTGCCTCTTCTCCTCCTGTTCTATGGGTATTAGGATGCTGACTGTGTAAATTTGGAAGCTCTGTTGTTGTAACTTCAGCTTCTTGAGAAAACAGGGTATTTCTCAGATGATTCTTTCTACTCCCACTGTCTCTTAAACTACTTATTTTCTAGCCTGAGTACGAGTTTGAATATATTTGCAGATTTAAATTTGCAGTCTAACAGCTGCCTCAGAACACAAGACAAGGAACTTCGCTTGGGCTAAGATTTTAATTTCAGAGAATGGCAAAAATACAGGTTTTGTCAATGCCATCTTGATTCCGCTTCTGGAAATTGCAAATGCTTTTTGTAATTGCAGTTGCAAATTCCACTGAAATCTGCCCAGACTCTGTTATATATGGTAGGAATGGAATTAAGCCTTTGTATGGCCAGTGCTGAGAGGAGGTGGTGTTGAATGTTTTGCAGAAGCTATGCCTGATTTGTCTGGAGAGTTTCAAGATTTGAAAACCATCAATTTTCAATTTGCTTTGCAAATGGTTTGTTTCCTTATACAAAAATAAGTTGCAGCCAGTTAAATTGTATTTTTAATAATGAAAACACAATGTTAAGAATGATTTGCCTTCTTTTATTTCCCTTAGTCTCAAAAATTTAAATGTCCTGCAGGTCTCAGGTACTTTTGTGTGCCCTTGAGTTGTGTGAGGAGAAACCTGGAGAGTTGGGAAGTGTCTCCTTGTACTTGTTATAGCTGGTTGGTATACTACACTGAGACTTGCAGTGTGCATCTACCTTGTCACTTTTGGTTATGGGAAGAGTTCTCGATACACGTTTGCCTTCTGTCTATTTTGAGTCGTGTTTTACTACTGATATGCTTCAATTTGATTCCTTTTCGGGGAGACCAAGCTTGAAGTTGTAGAGTGGAGTAGCACCATTTAGAGCACACCATTTGCAGTGTGGGCAGAAGGTCCTCCAGCAGGTAGTTCTTGGCACGCGCAGTGTGTGAGCAGAAAGCTGGCAACTGATTCCAACATCTTTGCTGGTAAAGATGGATCACAAATACTGTCCTTTCCTCTTTATGCTGTGCAAATTGCTAAGTAAATGTCTTCACAGGATACTTGAAACTTTTTTTGATGAGCCTAAAAACTTCATGAGTCCAATGAAAGAGCAGCTTTTGTCTTCCTGTTTGTTTGTTTGTTTGGGGGGTTTTATTTATTTTTTTTAAGTGATTTCTACATTTGGTTCAGGTTTTTGTAGCTTAAAGACAGACTTAAATCAGAAGTCTGATCAAGAAATGGAAGATGAAACTTTCAGGTTGTCCTTTGTGCAACGTCCATTATTTATGTGTGAACTCTGTCTTACATCTTGCGTTAACATCTATGCATGCAGCAAATGGAGGGTGACATAAATTACACGTGTAGCTCTTGTACAACGCAAAATCAGTGTGTGCTGGTGGCAGTCCAGAGAGAGAATCTTGTAAGACTTCACATGTACCATTTTCTCATGGAAGCAAAGAATATTTCCTGTCTCTGAACAACTTATCAGCTTGTCTGGAAAGTAGAATGTTCTAGGATGGGAGAGGGGGAGGAACACCTCCTGTCCATGTATCTCATTCCAGTGCCTTGGCTCAATAATGCTGTAATTTTTTGCATCATTTAAGGACTGCTCTGTTTGATAGCTGTCTAGATAGCCTGTCTTGGAGTATGAAAGAAGAGTATATGAATAGGAACAACTTTCTTTTAGATCTATCAGTGACTTATTTTCTGACAGTCAGTGGTTTTTGAAGCTTCTTAAGTTAGACTGTCTTGAATAGTTACTAATTGACCTGTTTTTAGTTTAATAGTCTATAATTTATATATTAGCATATATATAATTTATATTTTGGCATTGGATCTTGTGACATCACTCTTGGGACAATGAGTTTCTCATATGGAATTATGGCTGTATGAAATTGTTCTTTATTTTAAATCTTCTGTCTGTCTTTAAAACTTTTTTGCCAATTTCTTTTGCCAATTTCTTTCTCTTTATCAGTCTCATACTATTTGATATTTTGGTTATAGAACGCGATCATGTGTTAAAATAGTTTATAAATGGGATTTCTCCTTATATTGAAGCCATTCTGCAGTTTGTTCATCCGCATGGAACTTTTCTCAAACTTTTGGGGCTATTTGAGGATGCAAGGGACAGAACTCCACTTGTTATCTGAGACACTTCGCACCATAAATTTCTAAGCAATAAAGTTTTGTGGACTTATTTTTAATTTCTTTCCTAATAAGGGATGTTTCTCTTTGTTCATTAGTGAGGGACCCTATAGTAACTCCAAGACCACTTGGAGCAGTGACTGTTCAGAATTTAGTGTTGTGTTTACATGGATAAGAACATTTTTCTCTTGTCAGCTACCTTGTGGTTAATAATTACTATACTCCCTGTTCCTTAGCAATTTTGAGATCCTTTGTCACTTTGAAGTAAGCTTTGACTTTTATTGTCTGCATGTATTCAGTCCTTTTTTTTTTCATCTCACTAACCACTGTTTTCAAGCCTGTACAAAATGTTAAATAGCAGAGATTGTTGGAGCTACTTAGTGGTAAGGTACTGTCTGTGTGGAATGGGACCATTTAATCTCTCCCAAGTTTGAAACCTTTCTAGAAAGCCAGTATATTATATTGGTCAGTTCTTTTTATCTACATGCATCTTTACTTCAAAGAAGTCAAATTGGATCTTGATTTCCTTCCACAAAAGTTATGTTGCCTTTTCTAGTGTACAGTATTAATCCATGTACTTTTCCAACCAATTCATCCAGGACAGACTTGATTTGATGGATTCTCAGAAGAAATGGTCCAAGACCTGGTCATGCATCATGTCTATAATTTTAATTTCCACGTTGTTCTTTGCTCTTTGCAGGGTTAATTGAAAATAGGTCAGAGGTTTTTTTTTTCCCTGCTTCTTTTCTGATCTTCCATTGAATCTGAAGGTGCTCTTTTTATTAAAAAAAAAAAAAAAAAGGCTGCAATACCAGCTTCTGTAGTATGTTTTAATACAGTTAGCTCATTTACTTTATCAAAATTTGAGATTTCTTTAAGGCATAGCAACACTTTTCAGTGGTATGATCTATGTAATTCCTGACATTCAGGTTCAAACATCTTGGGCTTTAGATTTCAAAGACAGATATATTGTGTCATAATTCATAGTCTGTGTGCATGCTTAGTTAGGACATTTCTGGTTTAGATACTTGATTTTTCTCCTCCAGCTTTTTGTTTCTTTCCCAACTTGATATACAAATAAACTGGCTCTATTTGGGTATAGGAGCAGCTGACCCTCCTTTGATTCTGTCTGTTCTAGAAAAGGATTTCAATTTGGAATTGACCTAAATCCCTTCTTCCAAGCACTGTTTGTGTGCAGAGTCATGCAGCCTTGCTTGTCTGACCCTTTGTGATACTGGCAGCATTTCAAAGAAAGGCACTGGCTTTTTATCTTCTGCCTCCTGAATAAAAGCCAAAATATTTCCTCTCGAACCTCTCTTCTTTCCAGTGGTGTTCAGGTGTATCCTTGCTATTGACTGATTGTAGATGGCCTATCTATCTTGTGAGGTTCATCCTCACTGCACCTCTAAGCAAATCATCATGTGATACTCAGTGGCAGCATAGAATAAACCATCAACATTGCTCCTAATCTGACATTTCAGAACTTCATGCTTCTGTTTCTTTCCATTGAAATGCTTACCCTTGAAGATTTATCCTCAGTACTCAGAGATATGTGACTTTCTCTTTCCAGCTTGATGACCAGGTCGCATGGAACTTTTGTGGTTCTTGGAAGCAGGACCAGTCAAAAGAAAAAGCCTGTTGTCTTTCTGAGATTCTCTAGTGTGCTAGTTTGAAAACAAAGCAGTGGGAGGCACCAGGTCAGAATAACAATTTAATGGAAATTAAAGAAAAGGAAAAGAAAGTAAAAGAAAACACTGACAGAGTCAAGATACAACCTGAGGCCCTGTTAGGCAGGGTGGTGGTAGCAGTCCTCTGAAGTGGTGATCCTGTAGTAGAAGGGGTCTGCTCTTCCTCAGAAAGTCCAGTGGTGGCTGTGTAGCTTCTGTCCTCTGGAAATCCAGTGGAAAGAGTGTCACTGGTGCTCAGAGTCCCAGATTATATCCACGATGGGATGCTTGGTTCCTCCCTCTGGGTGGAGCATCTCACAATGGGGTAATGAGTCATGAGGCCAGGTGTTGATTAGGCTCGTTAACAGAAGATAGTCCGGAGGGAGTTATCTCTGAGTCATGCAGCAGGACAATGATGGGCCATTAACAGCAAGATAGTCTGGGGGGAGGAGGCAAGGAAACACTGCCCCACCTGATTTCAACAGCTCATGAGGATGGTAATAGAATACACTTCAACCCAGGACATCTAGTTACTACTTACTTGTGCCTCATGTATGTACCTCTTGTCTGTAAGTCAGGTAATTATGCATGTAACAGGTTGCATTGCCACTCTTCTGCTGGATTTCCGAGGGCCTTTATCCTTTTCCTTAAATTGTGTTTGTTGACATCCTCATATATGTTGTTTAGTAATCTCCCTGGCTTTTCTGTGCTTTAACTCGAGGGCTGTACGCTAAAGTGCACAGGACACCACTTTATAAGCAGCCTCCCCATGTCATCTCCTGGCCCATCTCTAGCGAAATGGGGCTGAGGGAGCTGCTGCATAAACGATTTCATTTAGCTTTTTCCAGAAATAAACTACCAAAAATAAGCTACCAAAACACTGTCCTCCAAAGTCCATTTTTGGTCTCTGTTCAATTAACAGCACAGTTTGGATCTATGGCAAAGCTTGGCTGCTAAGATGCTTGGTAACTCTGGAGAAAAGCAGTTATTATAAAAAATGAAAGTTGAAGCTTACAGTGAATTGCCATCAAAAAGAGTGTTGGGGAGTTACAGTACAAAGGAGTAGTTGAATGACCATTTCTAAAGGACTTTGTGATGGAGGGAAGAAAGCAGGGCACAGAGGAGGAGGGAAAGGCGCCTGAAGTAAGGTTGTGGGGAGGAATATGAAAAGAATCAAAGACAGAATTTTGTGGCTCCTTGACCATGAAAAGAAACTAAGCCCTCAAAGAAAGGATGAGACTTTATTTGCAAAAATCCCTTAACTGGATACATGGAACTTTTTGTGGCAAGGCATTCAGAGGGCAAGAATAATTGCTTTCTTCTTATGTAAATTATCCCCCCAAAAAGACAGAGGAATGGATTTTCCAGTTTTCAGTCCCAGCAGAGCTGTTCAGCTCTGTTTTGTAGAACCAGTGTATTCTTGCATTAAATTTGGGAATGACTGAGAAGTCACAGTACTGAGTGGTGCAAAGTGGTGCAAAATCATCAGATATAATCAATTTAAAAGACTAGAATTTAATATGCTGCTGATAGTATAATACAGGGTTAATAATTGTATATTAGTAACAGCTTCCCTCATTTGTGTAGGTATGTGCTTGTTCTTTGACTAGTGAAGCACAGAGACTTTATTCAGAAGGGACATTTCATTTGACATCCACATCTCATCCCTAATTTACATGATTACAAGTAGTTCGTGAAAATTCTGAATCAGTGGTTTTGCTGTATTTTAAATGGAGGGGACAGAGAGAAAATGTGCATTGTTATGAGATTATCTAAAATGTACTTTCTGACCTTTTGTTTCAATTAATTGTGGCAAGTCTATGTAACTGTTTAAGCTACTAAAAAGCAGCTTGTTGAATCCTTAATACTTGTTTCCTTTCATGTTACTGTAGTGATCACTGAATGTTGGATCTGATTTGTTCTGTGACTTGGGGAAAATAGAGTCATTATGGAGAAAGAAAGCAATTGTTCTTCACGAATTTGCAGATCTGGTGACTAGGATCCTCTCATGGTTTTTTGTTTGGAACTCATTTACAGCACAGGTGTCACTTGTTAAAGCTTTCCATGTAAAAAGAATAGGGTTTGATTGATGGTTAAAGTAGTGGTTTAACAGCAAAGCTTATTTGTTAATTACTTTCGTTTCTAACAGAATCTGTATTTGCAGTTTTGCGCTCTTGGCTTCTCTGTGTCACTGCCCTGCCCCGATGTGTTTGTTCTGTCCTGAGGCATCAGTAATAGATTGGTACAGCTCTACTGACACTGGCAATACAGAATATTTTTCATTGGTGCAGTGCTGGCTGGAGTAGAAAGTGGCATAGCTGTAATTAACCATTTTAATACGACTTCATACTACTGAATACTTTCAAAGTACTGGTCAACAAAAGATTAAGTGCAAATTGCCAATCTAAAATTGGAATGATTACTATGTGCAAAATGATCACTAATCACAGATTCAATGTTTATTTTAAAGCAGTGTTTACTTTTTAAAATACTGATTCTTTAAAAATACAATTTCAAAAGCTGTCTCTTTTCACATTGATCTTTCTTTGTCTCTAGCCTGATTTATCAGATAATTGAGTATGGGTTACATCACTCAGTTTTTATGCAGTACTAAAATCACCCCATATAAAAAATGAACAGCATGCATGTTTCTTATTTTGGATCCTTCTGCTTGCTGTCACTTGCATTTTTGCATCTTGAAGGCTTTGTTCATGAAATAGCTATTAGTTTTTCTTAAGCTTGTAAACTGCCTTATGGATCAGTCTGCCTTCCAGTCGCTTTTTGATTTTGCTGTTTGGGGTCAAGTTTATATTAATACATAGCTTATTCTTGAAGTGAGTTAATTGCTTCAGGAGCATTCCAGGGTTCCTTTCCCCCCACCCTCATCCCCCCCCTTTTTTTTTAAATTTCTGTTGTTCGTCAGGGAATTCAAGCTGAACTAGTGGATCTATGCACGAAAAGAAAGACTTGGATTGAAGGAAAACCATTTCCCACTGAGAAGGGATTAACATTGTAGGAGATAGTGAAAAAGAGAAGTAAAGGAGGGCAAAGAGAAAAGCTAAATATCTTTTATACAAATGCTAGGAGCATATGTAATAAGACTGCTGAATGGGAGTGACATGTTTTCAAGGATAAGAAAGATATTATTGGAATAAGAGAGACAACCAGGAAAATGAAGGGGGATTTAAAATGCCAAGATACACAGTTTCAGTGAAGGGAGACTAATATTAAGCTGAAAGAGATGTAACAATATTGCTGAGGGATGATACTCCATCTGCAGTAGGAAACACTCCTGCTCTCACCCTCTCCATTTTATTTATTTTTTTAAAACTACTCTTTTTTTAAATTAAGTTCAGTGGTTTGTATGCAAGGACATGTTAATGTAGTTGGGATTCTTGGCTGCTGTACCAGACTTGCTGGTGGTCAGAAAAAAAGCCCCAGCAATGGAAGTATTTAAGACATAGAGTGGTCCCTAAGAAAACCAGAACTTTGATTTGAAGAATGCTGGTGTATTGAAGAGTAGGGAGAGAGATTGTTAGAGATCACTTATGATATGGACTGTGTTAAAACTACAAATGAGAGCATGTTTCTGCTGTCACTGTAAGGTTGTTGCCTTTATGCTGTTAATGAAACAGTGTAGAATATTGTCACAGTTATGGAAAGACTGTAAATATAAATCTGTATGTGGAGACAAGAAGCAAAATCAAATGATCAAAAATCATGAAATTTGAAATGGTTGTGGGGTGGGGGTTTGGGCTAGATGGAGAAGCAGCCCTAAAGTTATTGATTTTAGCAAAGCTAACTTTGAAGGAAAGCAAAATGCTCCTGGGGTTTTTGCCTGCAATCCTGTGATGAATGGGAAATCCACTCCACACAAGTAGAGAGTACATAGTGTATAAAACACGTAGAGAGGCTGCAATTAAAATTCATCCCAGTTAAGTCAAGAAAAGGAAAGGCCGATATGGGCCTGAGGCAAAAGAAGGAAAGGCAAAGAGACAACTTGCCCCTCCCGACCTTATGCTTTTTCCTTCCCCTTCGCTGTTCTTTACCATTTCTTCTACTGTCCCTTTATCCTCTCCAGCCCTTCTGTTTTAAGATAGTTCTGTCACTGTGGTCCCCTGATGAGGTTTCTTCCTCAAGTCTCTTGTTTTTTTCACACTGGATTTCTCAGAGTGTGGGCATAACTGTTCAGAGTGCTTATAACATGGCCACGAGTCTTTCTCCCCTCTTCTCCCCAAAAATACTTACACTGTGCATCACCTTAAACATGGTTGCAAGCTGTATATAGCAGACATATTTTTTCTTTCCCAACTTCTTTTATCTGTTTGTGAATCTGGAATGATTTCAGTTCAATGTGTAGCAAGGGAAGCTGGAGCTGGGGAGGGCAAGCGAGGGGGTATGTAAAAACTTGTGTAGATGGTGTGTATATGTGAAAATCTTTAGAAAAAGACACTATGCTGTGCTGGAACATCTACTGCTGAAATGGGAGGATTTCTCTGAGAGCCAAGAGTGAAACAGGCACATACATAGTGGTATTCCTTTCTTTTGTGCAGAGTCAGGACACAAATTGTGTCTTCTTTTGGGACTGTCTGTGCAAGTTGCTTTATTGTTGAACCTCCCACATACACACATTATCAGACATCTTGTTTCAAGGTGTAAAGAACAGATATGAGGAAGAAAGTAAATTTAACATATTTAAAGTCTGAATCTGGGCAGGTGTAAAATGACATTGCTGAAGCTGTAGGCAGTTTATAGTAGCTGAAGATCTGGCCCTTAACGTAAACAGTTTGAACAAATTTTGATCTGGCATTATATTTTTAAAGGTGAACAAAGATTATAATGGCAGAAGTGGATTTTGGAGAGAGATTTAATGGGACATTGGTGGAAGATTGAATGGTCTTTTTCTGTCAATCTGTATTCTCTCTTTTTCTTTTATAAATTGCAGTGATTTGTTAACTGCAGAAATTGGCAACAGGGAGAGAGGATGACCATGTGGTCTTATGGCATTCAGCTGATGACCTGTTTCTGACAATGGTATGAGGGTTCATAAAGTTTAGTTCCATGTGTATTGTGATGATAGTTGCATCTGTATTTAAAGCTTTCTGTCACTGAAGCACTCTTGGTGTTGTCAGATGTCTATTGGACTGGATGAGCTGCAACTTCTTGCAATTGAATGTCAATAAGACCAAAGCAATTTTGGTTGATTCATAGCACCAGCTTAAGCATATTCACTTGCACAGATTACATTTGACAGATAGTTACCTTCAGCTGAACTCTGTGGTTAGAAGCCTTGGTATATTCTTGACAGTGAGCTTAGAGCTGATGCCTTATGTTTATTTCATATCCTGTTTTTGCCTTCCTAATACTGCATGTGTATGTCTACATTTAAATAAATTCACAGCTGAAGTACTAGTCACTCCACTTGTTATCTCTGGACAGAATGTTGTGATGAGTCAATTTCAGTATTTAAAAAATACTGGAATTGGTGTTTTTTTTCCCATTTGGGCAGTTTTAATTTCAAAAGCTATCTAATCAAGGATTTTTTTTTATCAGGAACTTCTGGAAAAATGTCTGTCAAAGTCTAACAAGAAGAGGATAAGAAAAAAAAAAGGTAGAGGATATAAGCAAAGATGAAAAAGTATTATTCTTCTTGGAATGTTTTCTGGCCTGCAGGGAAATATAGTCAGCACAGGTGTTCTTGCCCTATTATGTTAGTGAAAGTTAAAATCCTCTGGATTCTGGAACAAGCTTGTGCACAGTGTCATCAAATACTGATGTGTGTTAGCATCCCCTATAAATTTTGTAAAGAAAGGCATCTTTCCTTGTCATTTCTCATAACAGTTCTAAAATAGCATAGGTTAAAATAGTTTCAATCCTTGATTCAGTTAGTTGATCCTGTTTATGGTGAACTTACGTACATTGAAACTTCATTTGGAACATACTGAAGGAATCAAACTTTTGAATTATTTCAGACTATTTCCCTCCATGGGTTCCTAGTCAGCTTAAAGCAGCATCCTGACTTTGAAGAAAAAAATCAGTGATTTAACACCAAGTACCTTGTACCAATGCTGTTTCCACTCACTCACAAGTTCAGTTTCTGTTCTTAAACGCAAAGGTGATTTTCCTGTAAAGCTTAAGGAGGTCCTAAAAGGCAGATTTTTTTACTTCCTTGTCTCAGCGAAGAATAGGATTGCAGCATCCTTGAATTTTGATATTAAAGAACCAGAAGTAAAATACTTAAATTAAGAGGCTTGTAGTTGCATATTTCACCTAGACTGACGTGTTCTGGTGAGAGGACAGAGTTGACTCTGCAGTTTTGGCAAGAGTTACATAATGAATCTCGGCCTAGAACGATGTTGGCAGGTCTTCCTTCTAAAAATGACAGAATGGTTGAAAGTAAAGGAATATCCCCTAACCATGGATGGTAACTTGAGCACCTTCTTTTTGAAAATCATAATAATAAATTCCCTGGCCATGTTGTTACTTGTGTTAGTAGTGGCAATGAAAAGCCTCAAACCCTCTTTGTTTTCTTCCCATAAAATGCCGTTTGTCCTGAGAACCAAAGAAGTGTGAAAAGCATCACATTGAAACCTCCACAGTAACCGGGGTTGCACCTTGCATCTTCTATTCTTTTCCTTCAGACTTGCAGCTAAGTTGCTTCAAAGGCTTGAAATACAGAGGGGTGAATTTGGGTTTGCTTGGGGGCATGGAGTTCCTACAGGTTAAAAACTTATGTTTTTTGCCATGTGACGGTAGTATAGGATTTGAATATGGGAACAGGAATTTAGAAATGTGAGCTAATCATTTAATAACAGCAGATAAAATTTATTTTATTATGTGTGCAGCTTTTGCATTTGCTGTGAGATTTTGGGCATACAAACTAAAAACAGCACTGAAGATTTGAAATTGTGACAGGGTTGTAGCTGGAACAGCACCAGCCTCACTGGCAAACTCATCAGGCAATTCTGTTGCTGGTACAGAAGGTGCCATTTGTCTGTCAAGTGTTATGCAGATAGATTATCTGAGCTGGCTTGTCCTCTTGGATATTATTCTTTAGTTTCCACAGCCCTCCCTCCCACAAACCCCCTGTCCCTCTTAACGTGGTTATTAGCGTCTTTTTTGGTCTGTTTGAGAACAAGTTCATAGACAAATTCCTTCTGACATATCCTTGTTCTCATATGTTTGCTACATAAATTCATTATTTCTTGCCAAGCTTTAGATCTGCCAAGTTCCCTCTGTGTTGTCTCAATTTTCAATACAGAGGAAAAAAATTAAAATGCAAAGTGCAAAACACTAAAAATGAACTCCTTTTATTTTAAAGGTTGTAAGCTTTGTCTCTGAGAGAGGGAAAAACAAACAAAAAAAAGACCACAGGAGACTTTGATGTATGTAAGACATCTGCCCAAACATCTCTAGCAATAATGTCATCACAGCAATAGTTCTTATTCTTGAATTATTTGTTCAGCTAAGGTTTTAAATTTGGGTTAGGCTCCATTTGGTACTTTGTAAGGAGAGCTAAGCAATATGGGACTGTAGGAGCAGGCTCTGTGCTAGGGCTGGTGAGTCATATGCGGAGTATGGAGTAGAAGGTGGTTGAGTGTGATGTGGAATCCTGACTCATCTGCAGAGGTTAAACTGTGGGAACCTCTTTACTTTCTGAAGCAGTCATAAGGTGGCTGATAGATTATCTGAAGGGTTGGGAGAAGTAGAGGGGTTTGGGGGTCTTGTGGTTATAGAATCATAGAATATCCTAAGTTGGAAGAGACCCACACAGATGATAGAAGTCTTACTCCTGGCCCTGCACAGCACCAGCCCTAGGAGTGCCTGAGCATTATCCAAACGCTTCTTGAACTCTGCCAGGCTTGGGCTGTGACCGCTTCCGTGAGGATCCTATTCCAGAGCCCAGGCACCCTCTGGGTGATGAGCCTTTTCCCAGTGTCTGGCCTAAATCTCCCTTGACACAGCTTCATGCCATTCTCTTGGGTCCTCTAACTGATCACCAGCAAGAAGAGATCAGTGCCTGCCCCTCTCCTTCCTAGGTTAAACTATTTTGTTCCCTGTTTGTATTAAAGTTTGAGAAAAATAGTATTTGGGGCAAGAATTTGCTCCCACCCTCCCACCTGTATTCACTACATTTATCACATTGTTTAGGTTTTTTGTTGCTGTTGGTTTGTTTTGTTTTGTTTTTTTTCTTTTTTCTTTTCATTTGGTTGGTTTTTTAAAAGCTAAATGTAAATATAGTAGATAAAAAAGAGGTAAGGAAAATTAGTAGAATAATGCAAAATGGGAATAAGGCAAAAATGGGGGCTAGGTAAGGAGCCTTTAAAATGAATGTTTAAGGTGTGTAAATTCTGCAATTTATCCAGTGAGGAAAGGTGTTGAATTGTGGCAGAAAGTTGTCTGCCATTTCTGATTCATCAATTTAGGGACACATAGACGCTCAGATTTTTAAAAAATATGCAAAATGCTGCATTGGGGTTTTTGGTCACTAGCTCTGCTTAAATGACAGCTGAAAGTAAGCTTGGATTCATGCTAGTGGTTTAATCGTGGTTTTTCTCCCCAAATTATTTTGCTGAAGTCCATATCACTGACCTTTCCTCTTTACAGAAAATCATTTATGAAATATTAAAGCTGTGTGGAAGCCTTTGTAATTGCAGCTTCAGCAAGATTTGCAATTATGCAAGAAAATACTGAAATACATACCTTTGTGCATCTCATCTCTTTGATATGCAAAAGCCCTTTACTCTTGCTTTTATTAACTGTTACGCTTCTGTTTCTCACCTGCTTTTGCAGAGGAAATATCTGAACCCGCATGGCCCCCAGTGGTAGAATATACTGTATATCTTTATATGAGGAGGCAAAAAGAGCATATTTAGACAGGTTGAAGGTGAAAAAGATTTTTATGCTCAAGTTTCTGATTAGACCATTATAGCAGCATCACTAATTCCCCTCCTTCCATCTATTGTCTTCTTTCCTCTGTTGTCATCAGAGACCACTGTTGATTTGTTGACTCTATTAAGGTATTCAAGGAAGCCACAGGCCTGTCATTTTGGTCATAACCTTAATCTGTTTTCTCACCTTGGGAGAAAATGTGTTAATACACTGTCTGTTTCTATAGAATGAACTCATTGAGAAAGTTCCTGATGCAACAAATCTGCAATACATTTAGAAGGTAAAAAGGTTTTCTGAATCTTGGTTATTTTAACAGATAGCAAGCTATGTTTAGGTGGCAATTTTTATAAGTACCATACCAAATTAAGTGACAGTAAGTAATTTTAGCAGTATGTTGTGTAGTAATTTTTGAGCTGGATGAGTTGCAGCTCCTCCTGATTTCTAATAATCTCTGATTCCTTGTTATTTCTGAATGATTAAGCAGATCATTTATGCTAACTTCTGCTTTAATTTACATCTCTGTAAAGACTGTGTAACTTTATTGATTCTGGAGTTGCTTTAGCTTTTAAGACAAGTAAAGGGAGGGGCCATTTCTGCTGGCTTGCTGATTTGGAAAATGAATTGAACTTTTTCTTTTTTTTTTTGCCTTACAGGTAAATTGTATAGCTGCCTAATTGCTTCTCATAAAACACGTTAAAACTTTTCATATTGTGTAACACCTTTATAATGATTATTTCTAATTCTGCATAACCACTTGCTGTGCAAGTAGGGCTTATTTTAAGGAAAATGAAAACAGACTTGTTGGAGTTTTTTTACAGTTTATTTTTTGTTCTCTTATTTGGGGGACAATTTGCTTTTCTTTCTTGTATTTGGGAAACTGACGTGTTTTAGTTTGTATAAATTTTTAAAATTTAACATGCATTTGCAAGCTAGCTAAATTTGCATTTTTAATGTAAAAATTAGCTTCTTTTTTTTTTTCTTCTTCTTTTAATTTTAGTACGCAGCTATCTGATTTTTGGAATAATCTTGCTCACTGTCAGGTATATATCATAGATCCCTGAGCTGCTCCTCTTTCATCTTATTTGAAAACAGTAGTGTCCGTTACATGTACTGGAATGTAACCATTTCCTAGTATTGGAAGGTGCATTTTTGGTCCTTATTTTATCTGTGTTGGTCAGTCCTGCCCCTGCCTTCTGAGACTTTGTGTGATGGTCTAAATAGCTGTAAGAGCTGAAGTTGCAGTTGAAGTGCTTGCCATCACTAAGTTGGCTGGAAAATTAAGTAGGCCAGGGTTGGTATCATTTGGCTTAAATGACTGGAAAATATTTTTTTTTCCTTTCATTTTTGGTGCCAGAGTTCTCTCTGTTGTGGAACTCCTCATTTATGGCCTAAAAATCTGGGAAGAAATCCTTCTGGTTTATAAATCTGTCTTGCCAGACACTGGGATCTACTTATTAGAACAAAAGATGATGGAAGGAAATGTTAAGATTAAATTGTATTTTATGGTTACTAGAAGATATGATGAATAAGAGTAAAAAGAATGTATATCCAACCAGTGGATGAGATTAATGTTGTCTTGAAATAACTCCCTTTAATTTATCTGTAATATTTTAATAAATATTTCCCATGCCAATAAATATTAGAATAGGAAAGACAACATACAGGAAAAGGTTGTACTAACTGAAAAACAGGTGTCTCTGAAGCTTATAATAATTACAAATTAAAATATTTGGGGATGAGACTACTGCATTTGTTGGTTGTGTGTCATTTAGTACAGTGAAGCTTTGATCCCTGGTTAGTGATCTTTAGCTCTGCTGTGATACATTTAGGGATTCTTAAGGATTATTTTTTTAATGGAACATAAAGGATTCTTTTCTGTGTCTCTCCTTCCTACCTTATTTATTAGAAATCATTTTCCATGAGGTATATGGGTGGTATTAATATTAGGATTGACTTCTAATGGAAAAATCTTACTAATGCAAAAAGATCGTAGTGTTCACTGAAGAAAGGTTCAGTTAAATTCATTTATTTTGGCTGAAATGGTGCAATTCAATTCCACATGGAAGAGACTAAAATTGTCTCAGTTGCCTTTATATATATGTAAGAGGACATTTTGATGACAGGATGATTAATGTGTGAGAAGAAAAAGCGTATGTTGCTTAAGTGGGCCAGATATCACACATGTACATTACAAGGGAATAAATGTGAGTGTTATTATGTGACAGCCAAAACTTTGTAGATTGTGATCTCAGAACTCCCCCAAACTGGCTTTGGCTTTTAAAGGGTCATTGTAGTTCAAAAAAAGTCAAGTCTATATAACTGTGTCTTGTACTTGATATCAAAATCTCTTCTGCCCCTGTGTTAGTGATGAGGAATATTAGGCATTTGTTTTTTTTTTTTAAAAGCATATTGTTAATTTTTATTGTGCTGCTACAAATGTTTACAATACCTATTATACTCTTTAACTGTTATACTATTCATTTATTTATACACTGGTATACCAGTAGGCATTATACCTATAGATATCAGTACAACACACGGCTTATAAAAAAAAGAGAAAGAAAAAACCCATGGTATTCTTCAGTCAAAGAGCTTCTGCTTTTTGCCATAGTGCCTTAGCCAGTGCAACTGCTCTGAAGTGGAATATTTGGTTGTGATGTTTCTTTTTTGCCACACAGATTACTGCAATACAGTGGAAGTTAGCAGTTCTGTTAGCACTGTGGCTAACAGTGGCTTTTGTTTACATGGCAGTTCTATCTGATCCAAACCAAGTGACAAAATTCACGTTAAATTTCATTGTTGTGTTTTCAGGAGTAGAATCTGAAGAGCACAGATCTTTAGGTGAGAAAATAAAGTTGTAATATGTTTCCTGTACCTATATCATTTTATTAACAATAACATGGACGCAATCCCGTGCCATGTTCTCTGGAATGACGCTGCTTGAACAGGGAGGTTGGACCATGTGATCCACTGTGGTCCCTCCCAATCTGTGATTTTGTGATTCTGCAGTACCGTGACCTATAGGGCAAGAAAGGTTTCTTAGGCAGGAAGGGGTTTTATTTGGTATTGTGGTCTCTGATGCACATTTTGCTTGTGCTAGAGAACTGTAAACTTAATTTGAGATGCACCGAAGGAACTTGCCTCTCAGCTCTTTGGCCCAGCACCTCTCACCTTGAAATACTTTTGGATCATACCAAGAGTGCAATTAGAGGAAAAAGTATTGGTATCTTTCACCACCTCAGTTCACCATCAAATGGATTTTCCATTGCTTGGAATTGGTGTTAGGTTCTATGTTGGCAGAGGCTGATGTAGTTTCAGAGCAAATGTATCTTAGTAACTAATCCTTGCTACCTCCTTGAGAGGTGATTTGCTGTATCTGACAGATGGGCAAGCACAGGAGCGTGAGATGGTTTCAGGGCTGGGATTAGAGTGCTGATGTCCCAGGCTTCTGGTTCTGTGCTCTCCACAACAAAGCCAACCTTTCCTACCCATCTCCTGTTACTCTCTTGTGGCAAATTCCTATTGAATGTTATTAATAAGGACAACAGGAGAATAATCCTGTTGTCCTAGTCAGGAGGGAAACTGTTCTTTTAGTTCTGTGCTATTGTATGGAATTTAATGCTAACAGTCAGGAGACCTTAACTAACTACATCAAACAGCCCATCCGGTGCCAGCCTTTCTTCTTATTTAGCTTAGTCTAAACTGAAACCAAACTTTGAGACTTCCTCTCCTCCCACAGTGGAGAGCCACTGGGATTTTTTATACCACACATGGTTTCCCTCCTACATTTTCCTCCCATGTCAGATATTCATACCCCCTTTAATAACCAGCAGGGGGATCATTACATTGAGCTACTGCCAAATGCATAATGACTGCTGCCTTTGCCTTACACAGTCACTGCACTACTGATATCCAATTCAGCATTGTAAAGTGCTTAGGGCTACCTTGAGGATGTGCTATATTAAACCCAACTATTCTAAATCCTATTTAATACAAAGAGATTGGTGGTGGGGGAGGGGGGAGGGAGATTTAAAATTGTTGTTAGTCACCTATTTTCAACAAGTAAAAATACCTGGTCGCTTAGGGCCTAATTCTGTCGCTCTTAAGTCATAAATAGACCCCCTGATTTTAGTATGGGGTGCATGGAGGTGGACGCTCTGCTTGCCACAGGGGGAGGCAGAATTGGGTCCTATAGAGCTGTGCCTGAGACAGTAAGTTTGTAAGCAGCTGATGGGGGTGAGTGTGCCCATTTCTGAATTCCCCCTACAAATGTTTTACAGTGGAAACGGGAAAGCGGAAACATGCTTCATATCTGACTGAAAATAAAGGTACTCTTAAACTTGTAAAAGGCAACATTTTTATTTGAATGATATGACAGAGCTGCCACAGGAGTGTTACCTGCTATAAAGAAAGCTTAAGAATTATTACCTTTATTAGACCAGTGACACTGAGCTTTAGCCATACATTTCTAACTTCTGTCCCTCTACAGAGACAATTTTCTTTTCTTAAATAAACTGTCATGCTAGTGTTAATATATTGTTGGCTCCCTCATACTCTGAGAATACTGCTGATATAAAACATGTATATGTTAGATTGGTAATAGTATCTTTAGTGTAGCTGACTAGAACAAATGTGTTTCCCTCATGGCTGTGCTAATGTGATAAAGGAAAATTGGCTGTTCATCAGCTTTTGGCTGGGTAAAGACAGTAGAGATGGAACCACATTCTTTTTTATGCATTAATACCACTGAGAACTTTTCACTAGTTATATTTCATGTGCAGGCATGTTGTGCAAAGATGTTGTAAAACATGAGATAATGCTACAAATAACAAAGTAGAAAAGCCTGTATCTTTTATGATGATAACAGTCAAACACCAAATGACAGTAACAGGCTGTAAAAAATGTGATGCAGAAAAAAAATGCAGTGTAACCACAATATATACATATACTTAGGCTCTTGCAAATAGGGCATCAGATGTTTAGAGGGCTTTGAATTAAAATTAAATAAAAAACTGTTGTATTTAGGTCATTGATGTGTCAACACAAAAGATAATTTAAAATGGAGAGATGTATTTTGAGCAGTGAAACTCATATGCAATAACTTTTTGAACAAATCTCAAGGCTTAGTAATTATGATAATAGCCTTCAAATTTCCATCAGTGGAAGGGCAATAAATATTCCTGTCTAAATTTGGGAAATATTGACTGAATCTGGAAATGGCAATAAAGCTCAGCATGCATGTGTATGTTTGAAAGTACAGTTTAAGGAGGAAAAATTCATTTATACAATTTTGTGTGAAGCCAAAAAAAAAAAAAAAAGCCAAACAAACCCCTCCATCTTATTTCATGTTTTCTTTCTTAAAATGCTGATAGACTCATGTTGCCCAAGGCACTGATGCTGATCATCTGAGCTCAGATTTATAGATAATTGTGTCCGTTTATCTTGGTCTGAAATTTGAAAGACTTTATTGTCAGAGTAGTATTGTCTGTGCTTATATTGTAGTTTTCAAGCTGGTATTTTGTTAACTGGTAAATAAGTTCTCTTTCCTTTTTTTTGCAACAAATTATTCTGGTTTGTAAACTTTCTATGTCCTCACATAGGTATTGTTTTTATGGAAGCAATAATTCCAGGTTTATTTTGTTTTGATTCATTTTGATTCACGTGACTATCAAGGTGGGCTAAAGTGCTCTATTTTTATTGGCCTTGATAGACACGATTCACCAGGCATCCATACCTGCAAAATTTAAAAAATGCTCTGTAAATTGGCAGCAACAAAATGGTGTTTTAAAATTTGAAAGCTATCAAGTTCTCATGTGAAAAAAAGCTTTATGCAAGCTAAACATTGTTAAAACCCAAGTAATTTTTTTTTTTTTGGTAAATAAATCACTTTCTGAAATAAAACTTTTAGATAAGTCCAACTTAGTTTCTCTAATTAACTTCATTAATGGGATGACTATAGCCATGACTATAGCCACAATACTTCTGGGTTTCATTTGTGAGGGCCTGGAATTTTTAAATGAGAGTATTGAATTTCCTAAAATGTAAGGCTGAAAGACACTCCCATATTACTAAACTTTTCCTAATTTTAGGTAACCTAAATCTAAAGATTTCTAATGCAAAAACCCCCCCAACTTTATAAAAGCTCAGCATCTTGTGACTTTGTGGAGCTGGGAGAATGCCATAAAGTATTTCTATGAACGTTAGCTCAGATTTAAAATGAATTGGCAGGGAAGGGAGCACTTGCAGGAAACAGTACCCTGGGGTGCTGGCTGAGTGCATATTCCTAGCCAAGGGTTCCCTTGATGTAGGGGAATTACCCAGTGGGTGTACAGCAGATGTAGGCACTTTCTATACCGTTCCCTTCAGCCCTTGTAGAAAGAAGCATGCTGGGGTTAGGGAGGCATTTTGGGGGGTTTTAGAGGCCTGTGTTTGGTTATCCTGAGCATGGTGTACAGCCCCTTGAGGCCTGTTTGAAGTGATGTATGAGAAGAGTTGTGACAGCTGTAACACGTGCCCATGGCCCGAAGTGGTGATGGAGCTCTAAACCAGCCTTGTACCTTGTGAAACACACCCACCCTTCTTTTCCGCTCTTCCCCTCCAACTCCACCAGATCCCTGTACTGTAGTTCCTTCTTTGATTTAACTCATGTAGAAATTCTATACTCTCTGCATCTGGGTGATGATCTAGTTATGAAAAAGAAGTAACTGCTTTCAGTAGGCACCAAAAATAGAGACAGCAAATAGCCTGAGGTAATGTTATCAGTTAATCAGTGATAGACAAAAAAAATGTAGAGGAATAAAAGTGATTGCACGATAAAGCATGTGTTTGCCCCTTTACATTGATTCTATAGGTGCATCACAGCCGTATTAGTTTCTTCTTGAATGGCTGGGAAGATGATAACACACCTTTTGATTCAAGGACTCTTATGGGAACAGTTGCAGATACTGATGCTGATGGTATTCTGCAAATTGGACAAAGCTTCACAGGTAAATCTTGTAGTACTTTAGTGGAACGCACTGGATAGTCAAAATAAAATATTCATGATGTGGTTAAAAGAAGTGTGTAAGTAATTTAAAGTTATCTATATGCTGAGAAGTAATACCTTACTGCAGAAGAAAATTCTTATTGTACAATTAGCTTTCTCAAAAGATTGTCTGAAGATAGAATAAATTATAGTTATCTACCAAACATTTATGTGTTCCTGCATGAAGGTAAGTTTTCCTGCATTCGCTAAAACATATATGTAAAGTGACTTATTCCACTAATTTCTGATCATAGTTTCTCTGAGTAAATGTAGGGAACTGTTTCAGAATGGAATTGTGCGTGGCCACTAGACTACACTCCTCTTTCTGCAGAGTCAGGAGCAGAGCTGCAGGTTTCTGGCTGTCTATGTTCTTCAGTTCTATCAATAATCATGTAAACCATGTCAGAATGAGAATATTTCAGCCTCTAGTAATGCCTGAGAGTTTCTCTTCATCTGCATCTAGAGTTTTATATGGACTATATCATGACATGATCATTGAAGAACAGCGGGGGATGTTTTATTGCTTTTTGCTAATTCTTGGCTTTGCAGGTGTAAGAACACTGACTATTGCTCTTCAGGAACATGCACAATTTAAAGTTAACTCCTAAATATATGTCACATAAACAGTTTTATTGTGGCTTTGGGCAAGAAAGTATTCTGTGCTCCATTTCTTAAAGCTTGTATTTGGAAATGTATTTTGTTGTGGTTTTGATTTTGAATACTGGATAGCTAATAATCATGTAAAAGAAAGGAATATTTTAAAATGCTTTTTATCTTTATTGTATAAATTGATAGGTACAGTTGTACCTACTGTATCTCTTCTCTAATTAGAGGTGGCACATGGACTGGCTCATTACTTCTGTCTAATGAGCCGATGCCTGTGCCACCTCTCTAATCAGAAAAGAGATAGGTACAAAATGTTCTTATAAAGTTATTATAAATCATTCTTTTTTATCAAAAAAATTAAGTCACTGCCCTCTATAGTTTTGTCCAGGTCCAAGCTGGTTTCATTCAGGAGGGGTAATTGTGCAGGAGAGATTTCTGAGTGCTGAATTAAAGGTGCTCTCAAGCAACGCAAAGCTGCCTTCTGCTCAATAGATTATTTATAGTGTATTTTCTTAGGTTTGGAGCAATTTGTTGGAAGAATGCAAGATTTCCGATTTTACCCAGTGGCACTTACAAACAGGTAAAGAACTTTTATTTTTGTAACAAAATAAGAGTGTGGCGAGAAGATAGTGTAGATAACAATATGCTTATTTCCCAAAGTACAGTGCTTTTCACATGTTGCCTTTAGATAATTGCTTATGATGATGTAGTTTCCTGAGCCTCATTTCAAAGATTACCTTTAATATAAAAAATCTTGAGTAAAAATAAATACAACAAATTAATATGTTTTGCTTTTGAACTGTTACTTAAATAGACTTGATGTGTGTAGTGGTGTATGTATACACATGTAGTGAAACAAAACACTGTAATAAATATGTGCTCTCCTTGTAATTGTTGTCCTTGCTACAACCTGACTTAGTATGTATTCTGCAGAGAGTAGATCCAGTTGCTAGATTTCAATGCTTAAAAACTGTCTAGGTGTTATCTACTCATATATATTATGTTATATACTCATATAAAATTACTCATATAATTCTGACATAATAGTGTTTGCTGATAAGCTTAGTCCTGGTGGATAAGACTTGCTAAGCTTCCTCCAAGCTCTGTGTAAACTGTAGGGCAAGGAAGGGAGCACAGCAGACTAGTCCAGTTTTGACCACTCAAATACCAGTGATGTAGATGAGGAGGACAGGCACTCCAACTGATTAGCACGCTGCCTTTGTGGCTGGAAGCTTGGCTCCCTGTGTTTAGCTGTTGCTTTCCTCTGGTTTCCCTTCCCCACAGTATCCATGTCAGGTATTCTTGGTGTACCCCTGCCCCAAGGTGCCATTGTCCCTTGCTCTCTAGATGAGATTGTCACCATAAGGCACCAATGACTTTGCTACCTCAGCCCACAGAGCCCTGGGTAATTGCTTTGACTTCCTCTGTTCCTGAGGCCAAACTACTGTTGCCACTGCAATTTCTGTTGCCCTCCAGCCTCCCTTCCTAGCACATTACAAAGAAATGTTACCTTTGTTATCCAGCTCATGCTGGATTAATCCAGTCAATTCAGGCTGGCCAGAAGTAGTCAGGTCCTATTTGTCTGCATGGTGCTTCTGGGGAGGCTGCACACAATGACACTCGGGACTGCAGACCTTCAGGCTACTTAATGATAGTCTTTCAATAAGATGTAGAGCAGTTTCCTTGGAGCTCAGCTGTCTGCAGGACATTATGATGAACTGAGCTCCTGTGAATTGGAAGTATTAATGTGAATCTGAATTCCAAGTTTTATGAAAATCATGTTGGTTGTATTTCTCAGAGCAATGCTTGTCAAATCTTTTGAACTACAGTTTAGGTCAGTGAAATGAATAAAGCTTAACAATTGAAAATGAAGGTATTTTACAGACTGTTTTGACCTACTGATGTCTTTGTAGATTTGGTTTTATATCCACAAATAACTTGGTCCAAAATGTTTGTCTGGGATAAACTGGGAAGGAAAGTCTTGCCTGCATGCCAATCAGTTTGAGGCTATGGCTGTGTAAAAGATCCTGGCTCTCGGTTCTGTGGAAGTTGTAGTGGCAGCTAGCAAGTATTTATTTGCTTAATAAGCACACAAAATGATGTTCTTACTGATAAAGTAGGAAAATGGGAAAAGTAACAAGATTTAAATATAAAAATTCAGTATCTTCTAGACTCACAGAATCCTTCCTTTACACCAGAAGAGAGCAGATAAAGAACTATCCATGTCATTCATATCTGCTTGCTTGCCTGCCTACGTACCTTTGTATCTATTTCAGTTGCTGATGTCAGAGGGAACTGAAGTACCTCGATGATTTGGCATGGCCAGGTTGATGGCAGTTAAAAAAGTGGGCATTTTTATTAAAATTAGTTAAAAATGAAAATATTTCTATCCAGGTTTTCTAAGGTACAATATAGTATTGTTCAAGCTGGTCTTTTCGGAGGATTTGAGTGCAAAAATTGAACTTTACTGTAGTTATAGGCAGTATATATTGATACTATGGTGTGTTTAAGAGCAGGATCCAGACTGCTGATTGGAGTCAGACATGATGTTGCAATAAAATGTTAAGAGTTTTTCTCCTTCCATCAATGGCTGGATTCATCCTATCTAACTTTAGACACCCCACCAAAGAACTCATTTCCCTCAGTGCCCTGTGTCTGAAGAACTCCATGTGTGTGGAGCAATGAAAGAAGCTCCTGAGAGGTTCTTCACAGATATTTTCTGAAGGTGCCTGCTGCTCTACCATTGGTAATGTAGAGACCCTGAGGGGGGCTTCGTTCCTGGTTGATTGCCCCATTTTTATGATCTTAACTCAGGAATTTAGGGCTTCTACTATAATCTAAACTGAATTTTGTTTAATCTATGAGCCTAGATGCACAAAGTGATGTTTGTTCTTTTTGTCATGTATGCAATTACTATTTGTGCTATGACAGAGACATTTTGGAAGTATTCTCTGGAAAATTCCCTCATCTACATACCCAGTCTGAGTGCCGCTGTCCTGGAAGTCATCCCCGGGTACACCCTTTGATACAGAGGTACTGCATCCCTAATGGTGCAGATGATACAACTAATGACAGGGTGCTGAGGCTGGATGCAGAAGCCCATCCTCTCTACTACATCAATGATAATGACATTGGGACCACCTGGATTTCATCTGTGTTTGCTAATACTGCAAGCCTGGATCGTGGTGTTTCAATCACAATAGATTTACAAAATGGACAGTATCAGGTAATGAGAAGATGACGTTTGCCATTTATTAAATCAAAACTAAGAAAAGATTTTTGTAAACATTGCATTGCAATTTTGAAGAAATTCAAACCTTATGCTTTAAAATGTTATCCTTAGAGGACCAGGAAGAAAGTTTCCTTTATTGGCATATAACAGTGCAAAAGGCAACGGGATGCATTATGGTTTGTGGCATTCTCTTTCAATGTGCCTGTTGTAATGAGCAGTGATCTGGAATAGGTATACAAGAGTAGATATCCTGTGTGAAGGCACCAATATTTAGAAACTGATTGTTGTCTTTTAACTCCACTTTTGTAAATTTCAACTTTAATTTCTTTTAAAACCTGAGATACTTGTTTTGTACATGCTGGTAGAAAACCGACTGTAGACGAATGAAATTTAATGTATCGAAAGCACACTGACATATTAGAGGGTGCTTCTGTTTGTAGATGTTCTGGAGGTGGCCAATTAGCCTCCCGAGGAATATGGAAGGAGACAGTGATAGGCAGGCATGGTTACTGAAGAGGCTGTATTGCATCTAGCACTCCACTAGGCTGTTGAAGAGTGTCAGGATGTCTTGGAAGGAGGCACCTACCAGTAGTGGAGCTGCATTCACAACAGGGAATTCACCAAATTTCTGTGTATTCTTGCTGGCCTTTTTTTTGTATTAATGGTGAGAAGGGAAAGAATATGATGACAGGCTTTGGCTACATATGTAACAATTAATCCTTTAGTTAAAAATGATTTCAAATGCATGTGAAATTCTTGGCTTTTGCTTATTTAATACGCACACTTCTGCTTAAGCAGTATGCTGAGGGAAATGCTCTTTGAAACAACACAGGTATTTGATGAGATTCTGAGCTAGAAATATGGAGAATTCTAAAAAAAAATTACCTGTTATCAGACAAACAACTCGTCAAATGTTTGGCAGCACAAAGTTACAACTTTCATTTTTACCTAAATAATGTTGCTGTAACAAACCGTGGACCTGACTGTGTAGTGCATTTTCAAATGGTCTTTGAGATAAAGTGAAGTTCTGATGCAACAGTTCAGTAGTTGTGTGATAGTGTCTGAGAGATCAAAGAGCTTGTTCAACAAAAACGGTTCTCTTTGGCTTTAGTTGGGAATATGTGGGGTGAAATATGGCTGCTTCTGTCTGGGAGTGGTAAAGCAGACTGTATAGTTACATAAAAAAGAAGTTGATATTCTCCTTGTTTTACGACTTAACCATTAATATCACTCCATAAATTTGTTATCTTCTTGTAGGTATTCTATATTATACTGCAGTTCTTTAGCCCACACCCTGAAGCAGTAAGAATTGAAAGAAAAAAAAGAGATGATCTAAAATGGGAAGACTGGCAGTATTTTGCTAGAAATTGCAGTGTTTTTGGAATGGAGGACAATGGATCTCTGGAAAAACCAGACTCTGTCAACTGTCTTCAGATACATAGGTATGAGTGGGTATTATCTGCGTAATACAGATACTTTGAACAGGTAACATCCTGACACAATTCATTTCTATGTCCCAATGAGATAGAATCTTTTAATTTGGTACACTCATTTTTTATGGACTGCTGAGTATATAAAAGATCCTAAACATGACCTTTTGACTCAAGCTTGCCAAAAAGTCTTCTGTCATTTTTATCAGATTTTACTCATTTATGAGTGTGATACAATTGATTCCTCTGTTATTTTTGAGGTAGAGTTTTGAAATTTTACGTGTTAGTGTTTTGATGGCTATTGTCAGTAGAATTACAGAACATTGAGAGGATGAGTGGAGGAAGGTGCTGATACAACATTGTTTTAAACTGCCTAGTGAATGTGAAAGTCTACCTTCTGATCTCTGAGAGTGCAACTTGTTCTGAAGCTTAGGAAAGAGGCCAAACTGAAGTAGAAAAGCCAGTTGTTCAACCCTGCTAGTGTTCATTCAAGACATGTAAGAAATGGGTTGAAAATGGTATCTTGAAACTTTCTCATCTTTCTAAGCAAGAACCAATATAAAACTGTGGAAGAGGGGCAAGAAGGATTAGTGCCTTTTAGAAGTATGTTGCAAGCCCTTTTACTCTCAATTAATCATATGAAAATTTAAAGCTTTATAATATATAAACACTTCATAAATATAGTGTATAATGTGTATAATAGTTAGCATGTTATCATTTTAAGCACACATGTATGTATGTACACACAAACATATATATAGAACTGAATCTATACCACTACATCTATTCAAATGCATTCTCTCTTGCCTGAGTTCAGATGCCGGTCAGTATTAGGCTTGTTTAGTACTTGGCTGGAAATCAGTGAGAAAATACATTACCAGGTGCTGTAGGCATTTAGCTTTTTTTGGGTTTTTTTCCCCTTTTGCTACCTTTCTAAGACTTTTCAAGTGTCAGCAGCTTTGTCTGTTCTCCAGGAGTTCAGAATTCTGAGGAGAGGAGCATATGGTCATTTGAGTTACACCACTTTTCAGCAAAGGAATATGAGCTTTATTGCTGATACATGGACCAGAGGGTAGAGGAGAAGGGAAATATCTTAAGTAAGACAAATGTTTTTGGATAAAATAACCCAAGTGAGGTGTAATACCACTTTCACCCCAAAAATATTTATTTGTATAATTTTTAAAAAGAACTGAGGAGTGAAGTAAGAACTGTTTCCATGAATGTTTTCTAAGCAGCACAGTTTCTCACCATCAGTTAAAATGTAAATGATGATAGGAAGTGATACAAATGAGTAATTTTTGGGTACAGCTGATGTTCAGAAAGCTTTAAATGATAAGACATATATTGGTGAATATTCTGTGTGCTCAAAGAGGAGTTGCTGTGGAAACAATGCTCCAAATTTATGTCAGCGGTGTAACAGAGTTCCCTGGAGGATTTTATTGTAAAACAAAACTTGTTTCTCTCTCTTTCTCTCATACCCACAAACTTGTAACTGCCAAGACATGTCCAGATTGTCTGTCCAGGATTTAGACACCAGTGCCCTTGTGTCCTGGTGGCCTGTCCAGGGTTCCCTGGGTTTACATGGAAGGCAAATGACCTTGGCTTTGAAATCCTTACCGTAACTTGATGGTTCTTGTTTTGGTGACCAGATGCTAGTACTGAATGGACTCTTTTTTGTGTCCTTTAGGAAATGAAAGTGATTAAGGTTTTTGTTTCTCCATCCTGTACCACCTATGTAAGTTAGGAGTTGCTCACTGTCTTTTATCCCCCTGTCAGAGGCTTGAATCTTTGCTTAGTCTCAATATTGGCTGACCCTTATTTTAGAATCTCCTTTGTTTTCCTGGTTTCCTGAGAGACTGCATGTAGATGCCCTAAAATCTTGATGACCTGCTTATCTAGTTGCCATCAGCCTTACAGTGTTTCTGCTGTTCCTTCTGATGCTTCCATACCACTATGGTGTTGTTTATCTCCCATTTGTACCTGTCTAAACATTTCCGTTGCAGTTCTATACGTCATGGAAGAAAAATACTGTATTTAAATTTCTGTGGAGGGGAAGAGAAGACATAATCACCCAGAGAAACTTACAGATATATTCCACTGAGATTTTTGTGAAGCACTGACCTGGATTAGGAGCACAGGAAGTTCAAAGATCCTTCATGAAGACAGAAGAGCATGTCTCAGCAGACCTAGCCTAACTAGAAATCTCATCTTTCAAAAACTGGCATATTTTGAAGTGACATTTTTTGAATGTTGCATGTCAGGTGCCAGGTGATAACGTGGGATACCTATTTTTAATGATCCCATGTAGATATGCAAATAAGCAGACATTCTTCTCTCTTCCAGAAGCTAAACTCTGCCTAGCACATAGACCAACATGATGTGATTCATACCGAATTGTGCAAATGTGCAGTTTATATTTACTTGTTTACTCAGCTTTACTTGAATTCTCAGGATTGTCCTTCTCCTTCCTGGGCTTAAATAGGCAGCTTAACTCTCAGTCTTTCTGCTTTCCATTAAATTACCTTGCACTTCACTTGCTGGAAGGTGGCATGTGTTTCTAACTCTGCTAGCTCATCAAGTGAGATGATATGGTCCTGTGACTCTGGAATTCAAAATATAGCAATTGTTTCTGTATGTTTTTTATGTGTGTTTAGCAGGTATATTACTAACAATGTGAGCCTATTAATTATTGTGTTATTGTGAATGAATGATTTCCTTATGTGATTCAAGCCTAGTTCATATTTCTCAAGGACAGTGGGTTAAACTTTTTGAAAATGTGTGCAGATGTCACTGTATCAGTCACACTTTAATCATATTTTGAAGTTGCCTGCTAAAGGCTTTACTTTTTTAATTGGAAACCTTAGGTTTGGAGAGGAGCATGGTAGTTTAGGGCAAAACAGACATACAGAGGACATTTCTTTTCCCCTTCTTGAAGTCTGAAAACTGGGAATCCACTGAGATATGAATTTTTACTCAGAAAGCATGAAACCACCATGGACAGCTGAGACTCTCTCTGAGAAACAGGGTGTAAAAGACAGAATCTGTAAAATATGTAGTATTTTGATTTTAATTTGTTTTCCTCTCTATTTAAACAGCTTTACACCCTATTCTCGTGGTAATCTAACTTTCAGTGTTCTTACCCCGGAACCAAATCACCGACCTGGTTACAATGATTTTTATAATACTCCATCTCTCCAAGAATTTGTAAAAGCTACACAATTGAGGATTCATCTCCACGGCCAGTATCACACTACTGAACCTTGGGTCAATTTTAGGCATAGGTACTATGGAGTTAATGAAATTACAGTCAGTGGAAGGTAAGTGTTACATGACTCTTCCCATACCTAGCACTGCCTGTGCCTGTGCACAGCGTATAAGGACCTGCCTAAAATTTGATCAACTTGTTTTGTTTTTTACGTGTATGATTGAGAAAGGAAGTTGGTCTGAAGTAGTGTATCCAGTTGGAAATGACTGGTATACTGTTTTTAAAAAACATTTGCTCACATGTTATTTTACAATTAATTATACTTATTACACAAATCTGTCAAAAGCAGTCCTTTCCTTAGAATTACCAATGCCTCTAAGCAAAGGCTTATGATTGAAATGATGGCTTCTGCTTTACTTTACTAACTCTTCCAAGCTGTAGATTCTCAGACATGGCAATTTTAACAGTCAATGCAGAGCTCATCCTTTGTTTTAGTTGGAGTTTTCCTTTCAAAATTGGGTAGCTGTCAGTGAAACTGTTGTATTATCTGTGACTGACAACTTTATTGTATATGATAAGTGTGCTGTCTTGTGAAAGGACTAATTATGCCCTGTAAATAATATGCAAATTTGGCAATGAAATAGTTTCTAAGAAGCATATGGTGCAGATTTGTAAGTATTATTATTCCTGAAACTATTTTGGTAGTTCTCATTTTGAGAGAAAGCACCCTGTTAGAAGTCATGTTTACTGTAAAATTTTCTGTGTTATTAATATATTTTGATTATTGTTTTAGATGTATTATGATAATGCATTTACTAAAAGAACTTTCTCAGTGACAATATAACAGTAAAATAATTTCAGCTGTAGTTTGCAAAGCTATGTCCTGCCTCCGGAAGAGCAGCCCTTCAGGTAGAGTGATATGGTTATTGGCTATTAATTAAGACTCTACACAGATTTTATTTTATTAAGAAATGGACATTTTAACTGAGATAAAATGGGTTAAAATGCAAAATTATTTCTGATATGGTTAAGATTTCTTGAAAAACTTGAGATGAACTGGAAGTCTTAATATTGATGAATAATTATAATTTATTTAGTAAAATTTTACATATTCATGTTACTTACTGAAATACAGTTTTTCATTACATATCATATAAGGCAAGAGTAGCTCCTACTACATGTTCATTTTTATCTTCTTGAAAAGCAATTGTTCATGCTTAAAAATATATTGAGTGAAGTAGTCTTTTGTAGTTTACTTCACCTAAGAACATTCTCTTTGGAGACATTTATTTGTTCTTAATAAAGAACCAGACTATGTAATACACAAAATTGACTTTTTGACTGTGTAATCTATTGTTGGAAAGATGTTTTTTCATGTTTGAACTTTTGACACTACGTATTGTTCTTTCAGGTGTAATTGCCATGGCCATGCTGATGATTGTGACACAGCTCTGAAACCATACAGATGCCTATGTGTCAAGGAAAGCTATACAGAAGGAAATAATGTGAGTCTCTCCTTTGTCTATCTGTGCCACCTATGGACAGCCTCAACCCTGGGATTTTAGTCCTGGGAAGGAGTATGTATATGTGTATGTAGTCCTGTCTTTTATAGGGAAACTTTCTGTAGCAGATTTGCATCAATTAATGAAACAAATATAGTCCACTTTTCATCCTCACCAAAAGCTATTCCACCACAGACCATTAGGAGTGTTGTGTTCAGGGGTTTGATTTCTTGTTAGAGATTATGCCACTTTCAAACTTTAGATGCAAACCTGAGATTAGCCTGTGAGCGTCTAGTAAAGATTGTCTCTGCCTGCTGTAGCAACTAGCAAGAGTCCTGTAGAAATAAGGTACTACTCCATGGTAGTTTTAGTTTGCTCCTATAGACTCCAGACCCATTCAGTAGTTAGAATGGAGTAGGCAAAGTCCTGGAGTTTGGCTTCCAATTTAGTTTCATTTGAAAGGAGACAGTTCGAGTGGTCCATAATGCAATCCAAAGCAGCATAAATGCAAAATCATACTTTTCTTTTTATTCCCCTAACAGTTTAATAATTCCTGGCCATGGAAGAACCAAAATGGGATTGATTACTATAAATCATGGTATTCTAGATAAATATGTAGAGGGAAGCTCAAGATAATGGTACCACTTTGCACTTACTTAATGCAGACTTTGGTTTATTGGAAGCTGTTCACATACAACTTATCAAAAGCAGAACCGTGATGTGTGAGTAGAAAGAACTTGCTCAAAGAAAAGATTCCATAGATTAATTATTTATATTAAAAAAAAATTAAAAAAAAGGAAAAGAAGTTGAGGTTAAGAAGGAGTGAGCTACGTTAAAGGAATGAGTTCCTCAATCTCACTGAATGTTAGGTTTCCATTGTGAGTACATGCTATATTCCTTGCTATGTTTATGCCTTTTGGAAATAGCCTTTCTAAAAATTAAGAAGGTGTTATGTGGAATAGCAACAGCAGTAGCAAAGGAGAGACTAATCACACATCAAAAAAAAACCCCCAAGCAGTCTGTGCTTGCTGGAACAGAGTGAGGAGAAGTAACCTCAGAGCATTTGATATAGTGCTTATGATCATGTGAAAGATCTTTGTAAAATTTCATAGGGGATCTAAGTTTTCTCACTTCTTAAGAAAAAGGATCTACACTCTAAATGGGACTTGAACAGAAATTTTGAGTTTTTAGATGGGTCAAATTAGAAAAAAAATTCAAGCTGACAGTGTCCCTTTAATTAGAACACACATTGTGAAATGTTACTTTGTAAGGATTAATTATAAATATTTAATAAGATCTGGAAGTTCACCAAGCAGTCTTGCAAGACTTATGCTACCTTGTGAAAACAAACCAAATACATTTTAATGATGTATCTGCCTTATCAGATATTTCCTGTCAATGTTAATGTGTTGTTCCACTGAGTGTCACATCTTTGATTTGGCATATAGGCATTGTAACTATAATTGAGGTGCTTGAATTAACTGTATTAATTCAGAGTACAATAAGGTTGCTGTTTAATTATTTTTCTCATTCTTTAATAACAGTGTCAGTATCTATTAAATATGAAATAAAGTAGCAGTAGTAATAGAATTAGTATTTGGAATTTTATCAAAGATTTACATGGAATCCAAACAGCTTAAAGATTTTGATATTTTTTTTTTTGGTAGGGCTAGCACTAAACAGCACAAACAAAATCCATCCTGCTTTTTGACTATCATTGGCACTGATAAAACTCTGTCTTATAGATTTAGACCTGTTTCTTTGGCTCCCACCCTAGGGAATTAGGAATTGTAAAAATAAAATTATTTATTTATATTTTTTTTTTGCTTTAAGTCAGCATTTGATGAAGCGAGGTTCCAAATATAACATTTTTGGTAGAGAAAAGGAAAATATTTTTGAGAAGAAAGCAGTATCAGCAAGCAGTCTTTTTTTAATGTCAGTTCTGTGCTAGCCGTGAGTAAGTCACCAGAACTGAGGAGCTATAAGAAAGTTTTTCACTTTAGGGTGGGTTTTTTAGTATCTTGGACCAGAAATCAGAGATCCTTGAAAAGCTTTTTACGTGTAGCAGAGTATGTTTTTGTCACATTTACACTTAATACAGCTAAAATTACCATCTTGAATTTATCTGGCATATACATTTGGCTAGCTGCTGTGCAGCAAAGCAATACCAGAAATGAAAAGTTTGCATAACTGTTACAAATAGAAATCTCAGTTTAGGTACTTGCATCACTATGTTATAAAATTTGACATACCAAATGGAAATTTTTTTTTTTCCTGAGTTCCATTTTGGTGAAGAATGATGATGAAATATGTTGCTATGAAATCTGAGATGATGAGAAGAAGGGGTTGCTTAAGAATTATTTGCAGATGTCGAGGGGCAAGATTATGAAAAAAGAGGAAATTAATCCTCACAAAGCTTGTCTTTCATTTTATGAAAAAAAATGTTCAGCTTCTTCATTTACAAATGCCTGTAAATGCCTTGGGTCCAACTTTGGGAAATAGCTCTGCCTTTTGCAAATGGAAACTGAGGGACCGACAGTGGAGTCCAGATTTTGTTAACATTTATATGCAAAGATTAATTTGTAGACTTGAACATAAAAATATGTTCAAAAACTTTCCAAGCTGTCGCATGAAAAGCTGGAAACAGCACATAAAAGAACAAGACAATCAAGCAAGGTCAGCCTTACATTGCAGAGTCTCTTTTAAATCAATCATATAGAACTTACTGGAGAGAGATAATGGCGAAATGTACAGGAATAAGTATAGAAATCATAATAGAAAATAGAATTTTAAATAAATAAAACAACTCTGATAAATGCTTGAGAAGATATGAATGGAAGTGAGAGATTGACTGGATGCAGTAAAGGCTTCAGGTCTTCAGAATTTTCAGTGCAAATAATGGTCTTAAACATTTGAGGTCTGGAAACTGGGCATGGCATATGTTGATTTATCAAGAATTGAATAAATAAGACTTTTTATGTTGTTACAGAAGGAATCTATGTAAACCTTAGTTAAAGGTCAATCTGTATCATGTTAGATGTTGGAATCAATCATAAATAGTACGTGAGGAGCTGTAAATATTAACCACATTATACTCAATAAAAAAGAGTTCTTGCTTGTAGAAACAAGCAAGCCAGCAAAAATTGCACTTTTTGGTACATGGAGCCTTTGGGATGGAGTCCCATAAGACACCTTTCTTTTCTATTCTGTCTTCCTTGGTCCCTTGGAGTTACTTAGAATGCTCTCATTTTGGTGGGGTTTTTTTCCTTCCCCTAGTAAAACCTGGCTTTTAAGTTTAAAAGCTCTTTGATCTTTGGGGAGTTCACAAGAGACAGAGGTAGTTCAAATGTAGCCTTGGTAGATATTCAAATGCTGTAGTGAGGGTGCTGGTGAAAGCCATGAGGAAATTAAGACTATCTTAGAGCAGTCTATGCCAAAAGAAGCCATATTTATTTGGCTAAGGAAACGAAATGGAGTAAAAGCATAGTGGTTGGATACAGAAGAGGATCTGGTAGGTAGGAGAAAATTTTATATGATTAGCTAACCCATTACAGTCAACACTTCCAGGGCAGCATGGATGTGGGTGCTAAACATAATGGAGCTTTTCAAAGACAAGTCAGCATTTCAAAATGCCTGAGAAGGTGGCAATCTAACCTTGGCATCACTTCATCAGATTTTTAAATAGTGTACTTTTCATAATGTGTATTACAGAAGCATATTTATAAGTATTGTAGGTGTGTATGTACACTGTTTATTGCAACTGAGCTTTGATGAGTGTGAGCTGCAAACTCCTACATAGGTTACAAAAAGAAAAAAAAGGAAATTAATTCCACATAAAATAATATAGATATAAAAAAGGATGCCCTTGAGAGGCAAGCAGCAGGATATTTAAAAAGTGTTGGAGTAGAAGGTTCTAGTTAATAATGACTTATTGCAAGTTTTAAAGTATTGTTACTGTTGCCTTCTGAAGTATTTCTTTGGATATTTATTGACTATTTCTTCAGAGGTACTGTGCTCAGAATTCTTAGGGCCTAAAAATGAACTTGGTACATAAAGGCTTAGGCTGAAGTCACTGGTGATCTTTTCGTAAGTATGCTGGGTTCAGGAATCTTGAAGTTAAATTTTAAAATAATAA